>NC_133131.1:43612672-43885172 GCF_048418815.1 Hemitrygon akajei
ATTTGCCTTCCTCACTACTGACTCAACCTGCAAGTTAACTGTTAGGGAATCCTGCACAAGAACTCCCGAGTCCCTTTGTACTTTGGATTTCTGAATTTTCTGTCCACTTAGAAAATAGTCTACTCATTTGTTTCTTCTTCCAAAGTGCATGATCATACACTTCTTGACTCTGTATTCCATCTCCCACTTCCTTGCCCATTCTCCTAATCTGTCTAAATCCTTCAGCAGCCTCCTTGCACCAACACTAATTGCCCCTCAGTCTATCTTTGTGTCATCTGCAAACCTGGCCACAAAGCCACCAATTCCATCAATCATATCATTGACATATAATGTAAAGAGAAGTGATCCCAACACAGACCCCTGCAGAACACTACTAGTCACCGGCAGCCAAACAGAAAAGGCTCCCTTTATTCACACTTTCAATCAGCCAACCCCCTGGCCATGCTAGTATCTTTCCTGTAATACCATGGGTTCTTAACTTGTTTAGCAGCCTCATATGCAGCACCTTGTCAAAGGCCTTCTTATGTACTATTTACTTATTATTATTTTCTTCTATATCATGTACTGCATTGAACTGCTGCTGCTAGGTTAACAAATTTCACGACACATGCCAATGATAATAACCTGACTCTGATTCTGATTCTGAAAATCCAAGTAAACAACATTCATTGACCCTCCTTTGTCTATCCTGCCTGTTACTTTCGCTAAGAATTCCAATAGATTTGTCAAGCAAGATTTCCCCTTAAGGAAACTATGTTGAAAGAGCAACAGATTAACCAACCATTACAATATAATTGCTGTGTTTTCTACATCAGAGCAGTGATTATATTTCAAAATAAGCCACCGGTTGCAAAATGCATCAGAACATCTTGGTTAATTAAGGAACTTCTCAGTTAGCCTGTTGTGTCCAGTCTGAAATATCACTATGGCTTCATTTGATCTGTGCAACTTTGCCTTTTAAATCAGGACTTCAAGCCTTTATTTGTATGCAGGGCTGCTTCCCTAATCCAACACAACCAGGAAAGTACTCACCTCAGGGTAAGGGCAGCCAACACTTGTCTAAATGGGCAACTGGCTAGCTAGTTTGTCACACTTCCTTTTTTGAGATCAGTATGGGGTTAGCCTAGCTACTCAGCTGGTGAAACTGAACCTAAGCCTGAGCCAGTGGTGATGCTCAGACTCATGTTACCATGCTATTCTCATGACGCAGATCCCGCGTGACCGGAAAAATTGATGACCTGGTTAACTCTAATAGAGGCCACAGATATCTGAGTCTCCTAGTTGTTGCGTGAAGCTGCAATGCATTGAGAATCTATAAACGTTACTGCAGAAGAGCTTAAAAAAAAACAGACTTTCATTTATATACACCTCCGTTCTCTTTGGATGTAACAAATTGCTTCGGAGTCAATATTGTTATTGCTATTGCTCTGATGATGAAAAAGCAGAAGTTCGTTTACTGAAAAATAACACACAGCAATGCAAAAATGAACAGGTTGTTGTTTTATAGAGCTGGTATTGACGGATAAATACTCTCCAGCTCAGTGGGAGAATGGTGATGCTTTCCATCAATGCCGGTACTGTGTTTCTCAACAATCTGTTCCGCAGCCTTAAATGGGAGCCACAATTTCAGGGAAACATTTCCAGGAGACAACTCATGTCTCAAAGCTTGCTTAACACATTTCTACGACCCTTTAGAAAAAAAACAGATCCTTTGAATGCATCCAAGAACAATAGTTCTAAACTGGAATAATTATCACTAGAATTTTCCTCGTGTTTGATAATTATCACTAATCTATTTTGCAAGAATTGTAGATTATTCACGTGAAATAGAACAATTTACTGTGCAGGTGAAAAGAAAGAAAATTACTATTCTGAAGATATATCTCCTCCGTGGCTATGAGCTTCACAAATAGTATCATTCCGAGCTAACTCCAGACAACCTGATCAATATTATATCAGCATAGATTAGGGATAGGAACGAGAAGCACCTCGTCTACGATATCAAAGGTTGGAGGCCTGGAACTTGAGTGTCAATAGCATTTGGTGAATTGGGGCTGAGGGTGTGAAAAGGGCTGACAGTTTGGAGTCTGGATTTTGGAAGGGGACAAGAAGTTGGCAGATGGGGTTTGAGGTGAATTAGCAGATCGATGTCTGGTGCGTAAACTCAACCTGAGGTCAAAATAAAATGTTGGATTGATACATAGGATGAAGAGTGACTGTACATGCAGCACTGGGGTCATCAGTCGAAGCTTAGAATGCGTTGTGATTTTTGAGGAGCAAAAGGGGCCTTCAGAACAAGCAGAGGCGAGCGGAAAGTTTGCAGATTTTGGTCTAGGAGCTGGGAGCAATGGATGTTCACATGGAGGGGGAAATGTTAGGAGCGTGATGAGTTCTCTGAAGGAGTATGGCCAGTTAAATTAAAGGGGACTTAACTGCATCAGTAACAGGCTCGGATGTGCTTAGCAAGGCTCTCTTTCAATCATGCTGCTACAGATTACGTAGCAAAAGGAAATGTTCCATAACCCTCTGTGTGCCCAACAAGGACACAAAGCATAGACAAATGACTTCTAGTCATACCTCTGTCATGTGTTGCAGGAGTAATGATGTCCTCTGATGCAGGTAACTGGCACAGCATGGAAGGCTATCGAGTCTGCAAAATGAGTTAGTGTAGAGGGGTACCTGATAGTCAATTGATACTTGGGGTGGCATGGTAGCATAGTGGTTAGCACAACAATTTACAGTACAGGCATCCCTGGTTCAATTCCCACCACTGTGGGAGTTTGTACGTTCTCTCCGTGACCGTGTGTGTTTCCTCCGGGTGCTCCGGTTTCCTCCCACCGTTCAAAGACATATCAGTTGGTAGGTTAATTGGTCATTGTAAATTGTCCCATGATTATCCTGGGATTAAATCAGGGGGATTGGTGGCTGGCGTGGCTCGAAGGGCCAGAAAGACCTATTCCGCACAGTATCTCAATAAGTATTAAATTTAAAAAAACAGGCAGCAAAGGAGAAACTTTTTCAAACTGTTCACCTGAAACCAACATTAATAAACCCTTTCTGCTTGAGATCTGTTTAATTCACCAGTTGGTGCATTTGCAGGTAGTGAAGGGGTATATTTCTCAATTTTGTTCCTTGTTTCTCGGTGTTATTTCTAAATATTCTTATCACTTTTTTTTCAAGATGACACCCAACTGTGGTCTCTGTTGAGGACAAAAAGGGGACTTAGGGATTAGGGACAGGGATGTGGAGGAGTTAGAGGTCAACTCTGTGGTCCGCAATTGAAGGCCAGTGACAGGGACGGGTGACGAAGACATCTGCATCTGAGGCTTCCCTCCTCGGTTGATGGCCAGCGATGTGGGCATCACTGCTCCACTCCACACTCGATGGCCAGTGGTGTGGGCATTGCTACCCTGCTTCATGGCCAGTGATATGGGTGTGGTATGAAGGACATCTAGAGTTTACGTCACCGCTCAGCGTATGAAAGCCAGTTTCGTTGATGGGTGACGAAAGACATCTGTGGATGTTGGGCCGTTCCGAGTTCCTGGGATCGAATGTCCATGCGAGCAAGAGGAACAGGTGTGGGTCAGTCAGCGTGCCTGGAATTCGGAGTTCCATCATCGTTTTGTCTAGGGGTTGGTGCTGAGGATCAGAAACCGATGATCTATCAGAAATTCGGAAGTCAAAGCCGAACGGCTGGAGATTGGAGGCCTGTCCATGTGTGTGGATGCGGAAAGGAAAGCGGCTTGTTTTGCTATGGTTGTTTTGTTTCTTGTTCTGCTGAACGTGGGGGGCATGTTATGTTGACGCTGGGATGTGTGGCGACACTTGCGGATTGCCCCCAGTGTGTTGGTTCATAACGCAAACAGTACATCTCACCGTAGGCTTCGGTGTGCACGGGATAAGTAAATCTGAATCTGAGTCAGGGTGGAAATACTGGGCCGAAGGGCCGATTTGTACATCGTATGATGATGACTCTATTTAAGGGAGAAGCCAAAGATAAAGTCAAGGAGAACATTGGTCTTTTAAAACCATCTAACAACTTAAGTTTGACAGGGATACAATGAACAGCCAACGTAGTGAGAGGGAGACCTGCTAACAATTGAGACTTCAACACTGGATGTTGACATGGGAAAAAGGGGGTGGGTGTGGAATATCAGCCCACTGTTGAAGCAGCAGGTGTACGCTGGATGTCCAAGTTGGGGAAGAGTCCCCTGTGGGTTGTTGAAACCCTGTGATCTAGGTTGGGGGTGGGTTCCAAAAGAGGATCAGGATCCCGAAGTCGTTTCTCTGAGGTATGTTACCGGGTGAGGAATTTGTGATGTAGAATGGCAAAGGGTACAGTGATGCAGGGCAGGCTTTGGTAAATCAGTTTGGAGCCTAGGCCAGAAATAAGGTTATATACCGTAGGTCAGAACGGTGATTGTCTCAGGCTCAATACTAGGAGAAAGGACGAGATGAGGAGCAGCATTTGGCTCAGGTTTGTAGCCAGTACCAGGAATATAATTACGGGGCAGGGTCAGAGTTAGCCTTATGAACAAATGGACTCTTCTCTGTGGTAGAAGCAAATTGTCCTCAGTTCCGAGTAATTCCCAAAGAACACGAACAGGAGAATGTATATAGTTGAATCACAACTAAACTTGTCAACCAAACATGTACTCCGCATCACAGTAGCATAGCGGTTAGCACAACACTATTACAGCTCGGGCTGTTAGGACTTGGGTGTTCAAATCCAGGGCTATCTGTAAGGAGTTAGTACGTTATCCCCATGACCACATGGGTTTCCTCCGGGTGTTCCGGTTTTCTCCCAGAGTCTGAAGACATATCGGTTGGTAGGTTAATTGGTCATTGTAAATTGTCCTGTAATTTGGCTGGTGGTAAATCGGTGGGATGCTGGACAGTGCGACTCACTGGGCCGGAAAGGCCTGTTCCGCGATGCACCTTCAGATAAAATAAATAAATAAACTTGAACTTGAGTAATATTATACCCAGAATCAGAATTTGGAGCAGTGTTGAGTCCAAGGTCAGGATCAAAGATAGGGTCAGATTTTAGGGGAAGTCCTAGGGCAGCAAAGTTCTGAAACAAGATATTGTAGGAAGACAAGATGGTAGAATCAAGCACAAGTGAATGGATCTCCCAGGCCATTGTGATAATGGTCCTGCTACGCTGAGCACATTGTTGTCCGAGCCACTGACTTGCGATGATTGCAATAAATCCGAGTAGTTTTGGAGTAATATATCTTACATCATCAATTCCATAACTCTCTGCTTATTCCCATGGAAACAGTAAACCAGTAGACTCAATTACAATTAAATATTTACATTTCACAATGCAGCAAAGGAAATCTCTTATCTTTTATAAACTAAAATATGAAGCAAGCTACTTTTGGAAATGGGAAGAAGGGAGGGAGGCTGCATGAACTGCCAGTAGCATTGGTGGAGAGTGAAGGAACTGCATCAATTGAAATAGCAGATCAGTAGGAGGCTATTCAGCCCCAGAGGCTATTCTGATGTTCTGTTCAATCATTTCCCATCTGCGTACCTCATCTCCATTTGCTTTACTGATGTCATGGCTAATATTAACTCTGTCAGAATTTCTGATGTCCCAAGATCCATAGCCTTTTGGGAAAAGTAACAGATTTCCACCAACTTCTGCTTGACTTCACTCCTTAATATTGAGCTCCAAACTTAAGGAATTTCACTGCAAGGCAGCCTAGAGGTGTTTGTTTGGGGACTGCTTCTTGGAAAGGGGTGACCTTTCTCAACTTGGTCTCGTGTGAGATGTGTGCAATGTGGAAGGCAATCCAATTCTTAGGCAGGTCCAGGCAAGAGGGAGCTGGAGGTGGTGAGTGTCCGGATGAGGTCCAAGTGGAGCAATTTGATGATGTTTTCTGGCAAGAGGGTTAGTTTTTAGGGAGTTGTGTGATCAGTCAGTGGAGAATAGGGTTAGGCCGAGATTATGGCCCCGGTAGGGGATGGGGTTGGGAAGAAGAACTGTGGACCCACCTGTGCAGTGTTAGTCTGGGATTTGGAAATCAAAATAACTGCAAGTATTAGAGATCTGAAATTAAAACCAAACCAACCTGGAAACATTCAATAGTTTGTAGAGAGGTTCATGTTTCAAGTCAAAGCCCTTTTGTCAGAATTGACGAAGTTCTGATGAAGGGTCCTCAGCCTGAAGCATTAATGATTTCTCTCTCCACAGATACTGAGTGTTTCCAGTAGTTTTGTTTCCTTTGTTAGACCGGGACTAGTTGAGGAAGGTAGAAGTACTGTGTAGAACTGCAGGGAGCAGCCTGTAACAAGTTGCCACAAGTTGTCACCCATGCACTTGAGACTGGCCCCTGCAGAGTGCCCCATGGATTGTGCGAAACATTTCAATGTGAATGAAAAGTCCAAGGGGTTGAGTGCGGAGCCGAGCTTCACCTCACTGGACACCATTATGCCCGGGTCCTTGATGTGTCATTCAAAAGATGCACAGAGGAACAGGGATCTAAAGTCAAGGTTGTCAGAATCCACAGTGTAAGTCCTAGATGTTCTTTCATGTTTTTTTTCAATAAAAATTAGACCATTCAGAGCACTGGAACATGATATTGTTACCTAATTTCCCAGTGCTGATTCAGACAGATTAGGAACAGATTTTGAAATATGAATGGGAATAGCTGGTATCTTGGTCAGCATAGAGAAGATGGGCTGAAGAGCCTGCTCCGTGCTGTATAACACTATGACTCTTTGACTCTGTTAACTCCATTTCTCTCTTCACAGGTGCTCCTAACCTGTTGAGTATTTTCAGGATTCTCTGGTTTGATTCCATTGATGCATTTGACGCAGTGAAATACTTCATGGGTGTATTATTATGCAAAACGAGGCACTTCAGCTGTGATTAGGATGGGTGACTAAAACTTCAGTTTTTCAGAAGCATTGTAAGAGAGCTGGAGAGGGGAGGAGGTTTGGGAAAGTGCAGGGAGCGAATTCCAGAGTTAGAGATGGTGTCAGTCAGCACAGAAACAAACCCCTGTGCCTACCATCAAGCACACACTTATGCTAATCTTACTCACCTACCCCATTTATTCTACCACTTTCCTCACTTTAGGGGCAACTTACTGCAGCCAATTGCATGCCACTGGGGTGTGGAGGAAGTCAGGGCACCTGGGTGAAACCCGTACAGTCACAGGCGGACTGTGTAAACTCATGTGTATGACATCAGAGGGCAGAGTGAACCCTGGTTACTGTGAAACGGCACCTCCACATGCGGTACCACTAATGATACTGTCCTCACTGAGGGGTCAGTAGTGGGCATTAACATCTCAGAGGATCTATCCTGGGCTCAATGTATTGATGCAATCTTGAAGACGGCACACCAGCAGCTCTCCTTTGTTAAGAGTTTGAGGAGATTTGGAATGTCTCCAAAGATTCTAGCACATACCTATAGGTGTAAGGTGGAGAGCATTCTAACTGGTCGAGGCGCTGCCTGGTATGGAAGCTTCGATGCACATACCATTGAGGGGACCTTCAAATGGCTATGCCTCAAGAAGGTGATATCCATCATTAAGGATCCTCACCATCCGGGACATGCCCACTTCTCAACACTACCATCCGGAAAGAAGTTCAGAAACCTAAAGATGCACACTCAATGTCTTAGGAACAGATTCTACCCTTCTGCCATTAGATTTCTGCATGGTCCCCTGGACCCATAAATACTCCATCACTTTCAAAATATTCATTTACTTGTTTTTTAGCAACTTAAGGTAATTTTTATGTCTTGCACTGTATTGATGCTATAAAACAACAAATTTCATAATTTCATGACACAAACACAAGACATTCTGCAGATGCTGGCAATCCCGACTCTCTCTCTCTCTCTCTCTCACACACACACACACACACACACACACACACACACACACACACACACACACACACACACACACACACACACACACACACACACACACACACACACACATACACACACACACACACACCACACCCCCCCCCCCCCCCTGAAGGAATTCAGCGGGTCAGGCAGCATCTATGGAAAGGAACAAAGGAGTTGACATTGTGGGCTGAGATCTTCCTCAGGACTGGAAAGGAAGGGGGAAGAAGCCAGAATAAGAAGGTGGGGGGGGGGGGGAAGGAGTACAAGCTGGAAGGTGATAGATGAAACCAGGTGAGGGGGAGGCATATGGGTGGGGGAGGGAGGATAAAGTGAGAAACTGGGAAGTGATAGATGGAAAAAATTCTGAAGAAGAATGAATCTGATAGGAGAGGAGAGTTCACTATGGGAGAAAGGGAAGGAGAAGGGGCACTAGAGGATGGTGATAGGCAGGTGAGGAGACGAGGTAAGGAGGGGGTGGAGCCAGAATGGGGAATGAAAGAAGAGAGAAGGGGGAGTGGGGGAGAAAGTACCCTAAGGTAGAAAAATCAATGTTTATGGCATCAGATTGGACACTATCCAGATGGAATATGAGGTGTTGCTCCTCCAACCTAAGAGTAGCTTCATCATGACCGTAGAGAAGACCATGGCTGATGTATCAGAATGGGAATAGGGAATGGAGTTAAGATGGCTGGCCACCAGGAAATCCTGCTTGTTGCAGATGGAGCAAAGGTGTTTGACAAAGCAGTCCCCCAACCGACATGTTGGGTTTCACCAATGCAGAGGAGGCCACACCATAACATACCATGACATGTGTCAGTGATCAGAAACCTGATGTTGATTCTGACACTGTGGTTAAATTCAGGGAAAGGAGAGGCCAAATTGGGAAAGCTCCAAAATCACGGATAGCTGAATGAAGCAATAGAGGTATGGAGGTGAATGGTCAGAGGCTGATTTAGAAATGTGTTCAAGCATTGAGTAATCAAGGCATTGCAGAGCAGGAACTAATGCAGGTTAGTGAGCCCAGGGATTATCAGAGAAGGAACTCTGACAGCAGACTCTAGCTTCACTGAAAGGTGGAAAAATAAAGCCCTGGCCATGAGATTGAAAATCTACAGATTTCAAGGTCATCGACAAGGGTTTAACCAGGGGATGAGTATAAGGCAGTTGTGGTTTCTTTAGAACAAATAATACCTGAAATTTGTGGCAATTATTGCAAGCATGGGATGGCAGGGTAGTGTAATAGTTAGCATAATGCTTTACACCGCCATTAACACTGCTCCTGTCCATGACTTCTCTTGGGTATTGAAATCAAACACGTATCCACCATTTCCTCTGGCAGCTCGATCCACACTTGCACCACCCCTGATTGAAGGAGTTTGCTCTCAGCTTTTGCTTAAATATTTCACCTTTCACCCTTAACCTATGACCTCTAGTTCTAGTCTGATCCAACCTCGGCAGAAAAGGCCTGCTTGCATTTGCCCTATACCATTTTTAGGAGCCATGTATCTGTTTTCCAACTGCTTTGTATTCTGGGTTGTGCATTTATTACAGTAAGTACAGTAGTCACATTTTGGGGGTGTGGTAAAAGTGAAAAGAATAAGTTATGTATTCTTGCTTATTTCGTAGAAGGTTGGGACCACTGAAAAGTGCTTAACTTACACTTGGGGACATGTAAATTTCATTGCTTCAAGATTGTATGTTTTCTAATTGCTAATGGAGGATGGAATAAAAGGTTTGACATTTGGAGCAGCATTACTGGAGCTGGGGACATATCAAACAAGTTTGACAAATCCTCAGGATCACATGCAGCGGCAATTGTTTTGGTATTGCTGCTACACTCCTTATAATTTTGTATACCTCTATCAAATCTTCCCGCATTCTCCTACGCTCCAGGGAATAAAGCCCTAACCTTTCCCTTCAACTCTGGTCCTCAAGTTCCAGCAATATCCTTATAATCTTTTCTGTACTCTTTCATTTATTGATATTTTTCCTGTAGGTAGGTCACCTGACCAGTACGTAATACTTCAAATTTTGTCTCACCAACGTCTTATACAAATTCAATATAACCTCCCAACTCCTGTACTTAATATGAATGCCAGAAACTCTTTTTACCACCCTATCTCCCCGTGAGGTCACTTTGAAAGAACTATAGATCTGTTCTCCCAGATCCCTCTGTTCTACCACACTTCTCAGTGCCCTGCCTTTCACTGGGTAAGTCCTAGTATGGTGTGTCCTCCCAAAGTGCAACACCTCACGTACATCTGTATTAAATTCCATCTGCTATTTTTTTGTCTTAGTTTCCTAGTTGGTCCAGATCCCTCTACAAACTCTGACAGCCATTGTCTTGGCATCTTCATTGATAATGTGAAATGATATTTGTTTGTTTGTGTTTGTGTGTTGGTGTCACAGCAACAACCTTCCACTCAACGTCAGTAAGACCATAGAATTGATTGTGAACGTCAGGAAGGGTAAGATGAGGGAACACAGACCAGTCCTCATAGAGGGGTCAGAAGTGGAAGGAGTGAGCAATTTCAGTTTCCTGGGTGTCAACATCTCTGAAGATCTACTGTATCCTGGGTCCAACATATTGATGCAGCTACAAAGAAGGCAGAACAGTGGCTATACTTTATTAGGAGCTTGAGGAGACTTGGTATGTCACCAGAGACCTGCAAATTTCTGCAGATGTACCATGGAGAGCATTCTAACCGGCTGCATCATCGTCTGGTATTGAGTTGGGGGGGAGGGGGAGGGGGTTGGTGGCTACTGCACAGGATCAAAAGAAGCTGCAGAGAGTTATGAACTCAGTCAGCTCCATCATGGGCACTACCCTCTGTAGCACTAAGGACATCTTAAAGGAGCGATGCTTCAAAAAAGCTGCATCCATCACTAAGGACCCCCAAAACCCAGGACATGCCCTCTTCTCGTTGCTTCCGTCAGGGAGGAGGTACAGGAGCCTGAAGAGACACACTCAATGATTCAGGAACAACTTCTTCCCCTCAGTCATCAGATTTCTGAATGGGCATTGAACCCATGAACGGTACCTCACTACTTCTGTTTTGCACTACTTATATAATTTAATTATTATATATTTACTGTAATTCACAGTTATTAGTATGTATCACAAAGAACTGCTGCCGGATAATAATAAATTTCACTACATATGCAGCTGGTATTAAAATGGATTCTGATTCTGATACAGTTCTTCAAACAAACATCATGTTCTGCTTATAGTAACTCAAGGAATTCTCTTTCTGTTGCACAGAAAAGTACACCTATAAGATAAGAACCTGGTTTTATATAGCACAACATTAGGATATCTCAGAGAGAAAATAAAATCTATGGCCAATTAAACATATTGAATTACATTCATCGTGGTTATTTAAAGAGGGGAAGTTATAAATAAATGTACTGGAATATTCCTTAGCAGCAGATTGAACTGATCAGATAAAATGTTTAAAAAATATTTATTGATTTGGGTCTGGACTGTCTCCCTGATATTTGAAGTAATGTCGTGGGATACTTTACATCCACCTGATGCTCAGACTCGAGTTGGGTTAATATCTTACACAAAATAAAGTACTTGTGCAGAACAGCATCCTCTCTGTATCAGAGTGCACTGTCAGTTAAATGTCAGCCGACCTGATCTCACAGTCTCCTGACTCAGACGCAAGAGTCTTACCACTGTACAGGCCTATCTCTTGTTGACAACAAGTGTCCTATCATTGGAATGTCACTGAAAAAGTATCATTAGTCTTTACTGTTAATTAAACGCTGACATTAAAATATTTACTGAGCTATAAGTAGGAAACCTGTCCTCACACTTTGACCACAATATGACCTTAGAATTATTGCACCACATACTGTATGTAATCTCCTCTACTTTCAATCAATCAGGTTAGACGTCTGTCCACCCATTTTGACCATTGGCATCCTGGGAAAAGGCGCTGGCTGTCCATTATATCTATTCCCTCTTATTATCTTAAACCCTTTATCAAGTCTCCTCTCATCTTCCTTTGCTCTGAAGTGATAAACCCTAGCTCACTCAATCTTCCTTCATAAGACATCTTCTCTAATCTAGACAGCATCCTGGTAAATCTCTTCTGCATTCTCTCTAAAGCTTTCACGTTCTTCCTATAATGAGATGGCCAGAACTGAACACAATATTCCAAGTGTGGTCTAACCAGAGTTTTATAGAACTGCAACATTACTTAGTGATTTCCCCTAACACATCAAATGCCTTCTTAACTTGCACAGCAACTTTGAGGGATTTACAGACGTGGACCCCAAGATCCCTCTGTTCTTCCATTCAGCTAAGGATCCTGCAATTAACCTTTGTACTCTTCCTTCAACTTTGACCTTCCAACGTGTATCACTTCGCATTTCTCTGGATCGAACTCCAACTGCCACTTCTCAGCCCAGCTCGGCATCCTTTTGACCTACGACCTTCTACACTACCTGCAACCTCCATGAAATATGCATCCTTCCATTTCCACATCCAGGTCATTTATAGAAGTCACAAATAGCAGGCATTGCGGACCCGCTTCCTCTGGAACTCCTCTAGTCATGGACCTCCAGGCAGAATATGCTCCATCTACTACCACTCCCTGCCTTCTGTGGGCAAACCGATTCTGAATCTACACAACAAAATTTCCATGGATCCCATGCCTCCAGAACTTCTGGATGAGCCTTCCATTCGGAACCTTGTTAAATGCCTTATTAAAATCCATATACACCATATCCACCACTCTTCCTTCATTAATTTGTTTTGTTACTTCCTCAAAAAAGTGAATCAGGTTTGTGAGGAATGGCCTGCCCCTCAGAAAGGCTGCTGACTATCTCTAATCAGATGATGTTACTCCAAATCTTCTAAGAATCCTCTCCAATAGTGTGTCCACCACTGATGTAAGACCCACTGGTCTATAATTCGATTATCTCTACTAACTCTCTTCAACAAATGAATAACATCTGCAACCTCCAGCATTCTGATACTATTCCTGTGGCCAGTCAAGATGCAAAGATCACAAACAAGAGAAAATCTGCAGATACTGGAGATCCGAGCAACACACACAAAATGCTGGCGGGACTCAGCAGGCCAGGCAGCATCTATAGAAAATATTGCAGTCGATGTTTCAGGCCAAAGCCCTTCGGCAGGATGCAAAGATCATTGCTAAAGGTACAGCAATCACTTCCATCCTTTCCCATAGTAACTTGAGGTATATACTGTCTGACTCCGGAGACTTTTCAAAAGTTCCAGCACATTCTCTTTCTTAAACCCAACATTCAAAATACATTTATTATCAAAGAATGTATAAATTATATAACCTTGAGATTTGTTTGCTTTCAGGCAGCCGCAAAGCAAGGAACCTGAAAGAATCCAATTTTTAAAAATAACAACCAACCCCCAATGTGCACAGAGAAAGAGAGGGAGGAAAAAAAAACAAATCATGCCAAGAATAGAAGTGAGCAACAACAACAGCATTCCAAACCAAATTGAGCTGTTAGACCCAAATCCCCGGAGCAGTCTGGAGTAGGCCCAAAGCCTCGGTATTCAGTTCATCATATTAGTGGGGAAAGTTGCCGCGGAGTTTGTAGTCATAAAGCACAGCAGCTGGAGGAAGTCTCACAGCCTTAGCATCTTGGAGCGAGGAGCTCTCAGTCTATCTGGGCCAGCGTTTAAATTGTCCAAACAGCGGATCTCAACTCACACTAGGACCTGGGCCCCGTCGTGGCAAATCACTCCGGGTCTAGATTTCACTGCAAAGAAGCTGTTTTCAACCTTTCCAAATCAGCTCGGCACTTATAGCGATCCGCCCTCGCACCCCGTTTAGTGTCGGATAGGCATCGGAACTCCCCTGTCCCGCCTTCTCCCCTCCAAATCGTCCACTCCAACCAGTGTGGCTCCAACTCCAAGTGCATCAATTTAGAGCACACCAGCAGAGCACATCTCACAAATTTTCTTTGCCTTCACTCGCCTCTTCATTGCCTGCACTGATAGTTCACCACAATTCACCTCAAAAAAAGTGTTATTAGTAATGCTTTTAATTGAACTCCTTTGCTTTCGAACTACCAGTAAGCTGTCACACGTCTTTGGTAGCGCCCTCTTAAACCAGAACATGTTCCAGTGCATTAGCCTGTTCTAAGCCAACTTCACATTTGTCCAGCTCCCTCTCACTGGTAAATACTGAAGCAAAATATTTATAAAGGAACTCCACTACCTACTCCAACTCAAGTCACATTTTATCTGTGGTCATTTCTACTCTCACTTGAGTCATCTTTCTGTTCTTCATGTACGTTCTGCAATTAATTACTTGGAAGCTGTAGGGTCTGATGAAAGGAGGTCAAACTGTAGTCAGGAGTGTGACTAAGCAAATGAATAAATGACAAGTGCTGGGGAATGTAATCTCCATCCTTGGGAAGATACAAATGCATGTATTACATGGTAAATGGTAGGGCATTGAGGAATGCAGTAGAACAGAGTGATCTAGGAATAATGGTGCATAGTTCCCTGAAGGTGGAATCTCATGTGGATAGGGTGGTGAAGAAAGTTTTTGGTATGTTGGCCTTTATAAATCATAGCATTGAGTATAGGAGTTGGGATGTAATGTTAAAATTGTACAAGGCATTGGTGAGGCCAAATTTGGAGTATTATGTACAGTTCTGGTCACCGAATTATAGGAAAGATGTCAACAAAATAGAGAGAGAGTACAGAGAAGATTTACTAGAATGTTACCTGGGTTTCAGCACCTAAGTTACAGAGAAAGGTTGAACAAGTTAGGTCTTTATTCTTTGGAGCATAGAAGGTTGAGGGGGGACTTGATAGAGGTATTTAAAATTATGAGGGGGATAGATGGAGTTGACGTGGATAGGCTTTTTCCATTGAGAGTAGGGGAGAATCAAATAAGAGGACATGAGTTGAGAGTTAGGGGGCAAAAGTTTAGGGATAACACGAAGAGGAATTTCTTTACTCAGAGAGTGGTAGCTGTGTGGAACGAGCTTCCAGTAGAAGTGGTAGAGGTAGGTTCAGTATTGTCATTTAAAGTAAAATTGGATAGGTATATGGACAGGAAAGGAACGGAGGATTATGGGCTGATTGCGGGTCGGTGGGACTAGGTGAGAGTAAGTGTTTGGCACAGGCTAGAAGGGCTGAGATGGCCTGTTTCCGTGCTGTAATTGTTATATGATTATATGCACAGGCGCAATGAAAAACTTAGGTGGAGCGTCTCAGATATATTGTATTAGAGACACAACCCTCACAGAAATAAGATAAATGAAACACAAATTATACACAGATTTACAAGAGAGAACAAAAGAAAAATAAAAGTTCATTGCAGTACAAAATGGTCACAGTGTTGCTGTGCTGAGATAGTGAATAGAGTTGTGAAGTTAGTTCAAGAAAGGAATGGTTGAAGGGAAGTAGCTGTTCTTGAACCCAGTGTTGTAGGTCTTCCAGCTTCTATACCTCCTGCCTGATGTCTAACACAAGTCTTGTGCCTTGTGGATTGAGTTTGAAGTGGCAAGAACGAAAAGCAGACAGAGCAGCTAAATAACTGAGCTTCAGCTTTAGATGTTGGAGACCGTGGAGCCTAAAAGGAATCAGTTCTGGGACCCCTACTGCTTAGAATTTATATTAATACCCTCAGGATGATATGGAGAAGAGAATCCCTAGGAGTCATCATCCCCTCCAGATCTTCAGAGTCAGGTTTTCTTAAAAGGGAAACACCTACCTGGTCATCAGAGCTTCCCTGGTAAACTGAATGTGATCGAGACTGGCCATTATGTCATTCTCCCATAAACCAGAATATCCCATTGCTCCATTTCTTACCTTTCGCACGAGTGATAACACTTCCTCTTAATTACATTGGTATCAGGAAATTATCAGCAATGCTGGTTAATTTGCCTTATTAATAATTTTTCAGAGATAAAAGTTAACCAGGGCATTTCTTTACTTTTCATCACATTGAAAGGAGGGAGAAGTCATAACGCCTTCACAAAAAAATCTGTTTTACCGAGCGTGGCCCTGAAGTGTAATTCTAAAGTCTCTGGTGAGCTTGATTCCACAATGCACTGATCAGAGATAACAACGTGACTCACTGAGCCATGAACAATAATCCAGTTTTGAACGGGTCAAAATATGAAGCAGTCACGAAGAAGATGAGGATTTTGAGATTCAATTCTTACAGTGCAGAATGAATTTGTTCGGAGGGAATGCAATCTGACAAAGGCTAGGAACACTATCAACAGGACGAGGGTCCGTAAGTGCAGTAGAAAGCTTAAAAGTTAGCTGAAGGGCAATTTTTTCACATAGAGGGAGGTGAGTCAAATGAAGTGAGTTGCCAGAGGAAATGACGGAGACAAATAACAATTACAATGTTTAAAAAATATCTAGACAAATAGATGGCCAGGAAAAGTTTAAAAGGATTTGGGCTAAACATGAAGGAAATGGGACGAAGTCAAGCAGACAACTTGGTTAGCGTGGGCAAGTTAGCCGAAGGGCCTACTTCTGTGCTGCAAAACTCTATGACATGATAAAAGTAGGTTATACTGGGGCAAAGGGGATAAACTAATGAATGTTTGAATGCCCACGACTGAGGAATTCCATAGCAGGTACTGACCAAGGTCTCTGTAAATACCTTGCACACAAAGACTCCCCCCACCACCTCTGCCTTTCCTTCACATTTCACCAATGCAAGGTCTACATAGGGAAGTTATAATCAGCTGTCGAGGCTGGTAGGGAGTCAAAGCAAAAATCCAGGCGAGAACAGGCTGCCGGTGATCAGTGCACGGTTCAGGGTGAGGTCTGGTGTCAGCTCAATCATTGGGGTTTGGGGGAAGGTTTCAGTGGAATTTGGTCAGGAGGAAAGAGAGTGGAGTCATGAGGAGTGGCAAAAGAGAGGGTGTGGGTCTGTAATGTGGTGGACCTCAGCAAGAGAGCTCTTAATAAGCTCTAAATACATCACTTAATGAGCTGATTCCAGGGAGGAGGTACAGAAGCCTGAAGTCCAACACCACCAGGTTCAAGAACAGCTACTTCCCTTCAGACATTTGCTTATTGAACCAATGAGCACAACCCTAATCAATAACTCTGTACTGCAACACTATGACCATTTTGCACTGCAATGGACTTTGTTTTCTTTTTGTTCCCTCGTGCATATTTGTAAACAATTTATGTTTCATTTAGGTTATTCTCGTAAGGGTTGTGTCTCTAAACAATGTGTCCGAGATGCTGTTGCAGCTAAGTTTTCCATTGCACCTGTGCATACATGTATTTGTGCATATGACAATAAACTTGACTTAAGACAAGTCCCCTATGCTACAGGACTGGCACCTGCCTTGAACAGGCCCGCTTTAACTTCCGCTGAAGCAATAATCACCACTGTTATGATGACCTGCTCCTGGTGAGTGACCCAAATCAACCCCAGGAGTAAGGTCCAGGCAGGCGTGGTATTGCAGTAAATGTGCCTGCCTGCAATCCTCTCTTTTAGGTGTTAGATCATCAGAGTCAGAAGGAAAATCACAACTTTCAAAACTTGCAAGTGATATGTCATTGAATTGAATTCCTCAGCACAGAAGAACATAATGCTACAAATTCAAAGCATTCGAGTTGGACAGTGAGTGGTGTGAGTCAAGAATAGTCCAGAAGGGGACAGCAACTCGGTCTGTTGGGAACATAGTCAAAACCAACAACTACAACTGAGAACAAAACTTCAGAACCATCAACTACAACACAAACAGCCCATGGGATTCCACACTGGCATTGCTTATTTCTGAATCAATTTGCTGGTGAGAGTAAATATGAACCTTCAGTACGGATGCAACAAGAGCCAAAAAATACATATTTTAAGTTCTTTCATGACATGCCTATTGAGGATGTTACATATTGTCCTTCCTGCTTGGGTTTGCATCAAAAATGTGATGCAAGAAAAGTATCACATGGGACGGCATGGTAGCGTAAAATTTAGAACAACATCTTACAGTACAGGTGACACGGGTTCACCACGTCGCTGCTTGTAAGAAGTTTGTGTGTTCTTCCTGTAAGTACCCGGGTTCCCTCCGGGTCCTCCAATTTCCTCCCACAGTCCAAAGGCATGCAGGTTAGTAAGTTAACTGGTCATTGTAAATTGTCCCCTAATTAGGCTAGGGTTAAATCGGTGGTTTGCTGGACGGCAGGGCTCAAAGGGCCAGAAGGGCCTATTCCGCTCTATATCTATATGAAAGACAGGAGTTAAATTACATATAGCATTTCCTTGTGCAACTAATTTTTATAATGTAATTGTTGGGATTGAAATATATCCATGAGGCAAGTGATGTTTTCACTGCCAAACTCAATACCTGGTCCAATAAAATACTTAGATCCAGATTCATGGCTTCCAATAGCCTACAGCTAGGATAAGGTTGCCAGATTTAACTAAGAACCGGAGTTACAGCAACAATGGCTGAGTGCCACTTGAGTGAGGGTATGGGAATACTCAGAGGATCTCAACAACTTCTGAGGTTGGAGAATTTTCTTGTCCAAAAAGTTAGACTTACAGGAGATTTTTCTCCTATCATCTTTCTCTTAAAAATAATGAAATTTCACAAGGCTATTAAAAAGCTTGATCAACTGAATTTTGAGGTGCGTGCTAACTATGATTATCTGAGGGAAAGAAGAGAGAACTTTTGACTATTTGTTCCGCCAAGTTGGCCAGACTTTATTCTGGTCTATCACCTTGTCAAAGAGTTCATGTTTTTTTGGCAAGGCTGGTGGCATAATGGAAAGCGATTAAGGTCTTCCTGTTATGTAGGATGAATCAGTTTCTCCAGTGGGGCCTTCCTCAATACCTCTTATTTTAGCTCACGCAGTCCACTGGCTAAATCCATCATGATGTTTCCCATTTGGGTCTCTATTCAACGTGAGGAAGTGGAGTTTGTTTTTACTTACTCATGTTTTAGGATATGTTTTTTACTGATGACGGCTTCATTTTATTGCTTGCTCCTGACTGCCCTGGAGACAATTATGGTAAACTGCCTCTGTGAACCATACAGTCTTTCTGGTGAGTACATTCTGATAGTGTTGTTGGGAGAGGTGTTCCAAAATTTAGACCCAGTGATGAGAAAGAAGGGCAACACATTTCCAAGTGGTGTGTGACTATGAGGGGAACCTACAGATATGGTGTTCCCCTTGAAATCAAGTATCCTTTTCCAAATCAGTTGCTTGACAGACCAAATATTTGGAAGTACATTTTGACAAAGGACCTTTAAAAATTGGGGCAAAAGAGGTGCTTGGAATGAACACCTAAGATTTTGTTTTGTTTGATAAGATTCTGTTTCCTGAATATTTTTTGGGAATCTTAGGGATTTTGGGCCATTGATCATGAAAATCGCCACGAAATTTCATTATCACACACCATATTTTTAAAAACAACCTATATTTGTTATTCCAATTCATAATTCAAGTCAGAATAACTGATGCCAAGATTAAGGAAGGCATTTTTGTTGATCCACAAATCAAACAGGTCACGAATGACAGGGAATTCAAAGAACTTCTAGTGGGACCAGAGAAAATCACGTGGAAGGCGTTCAAGGATGTTGTTGAAAATTTTCTTGGCAACTACAGAGCACCAATCTACGTGCAGCTGTTTGACAACATGTTTCAAGCATACAAAACCACAACGTGCAACATGTCACTAAAGATCCATTTTCTGCCATTTCCATTTCGACTTCTTTCCTGCAAATCTTGGTGCTGTCAGTGACGAGCACGGTGAAAGGTTTCACCAGGACATTGTGGTCATGGAGAAATGGTATCAGGACAACTGGAATTCATCAACGCTGGCTGATTATTGTTGGACACTTAAGTGAGAAGCCGCAGACACTGAGTACAAATGAAAATCATCAACAAAATATTTTTTAGCGCAGTTGAACTATTGCAAATCATCTGCACCATTATCTGATTAAACTCATTATATTCAATAAAAGTTAATTTCTTGTTTCCAAAACCCTACATGATACAAGTAGTCTGAAATTATATTTGCGTTCAGCTCCAAGTGGTCTATCATAAACAAAAAAAAATCTGAGGAAACAACACCTTCAAAAAATTTTGTTGCCCACTATAATAGGCTGAATCAGGTGGTCTAGATAGGCAGACTGAAAACTACATTTGCCACAATCTTACATGACAAAGAATCTTAATCTAATTTTAACTGATCCTTAACCATTATTACAGTTCATCCAGTCTCACGTAGGGAAATTTCTTTAGGAACATACACAAAATGCTGGAGGAACTCAGCAGGCCAGGCAGCATCTATGGAAATGAATAAACAGTCGACATTTTGGGGCGAGACCCTTCATCAGGATGGGAAAGGAGGGGGAAAGATTCCTGAATAAGAAGGAAGGGGTGGGGAAGGAGGACAAGCTTGAAGGTGATAAGTAAAGCCAGGTGGGTGGGAGAGGGTTATCCAATTCCCATTAATGTTCCGACATGTTGGTCCATGGTTTCCTCTCATGCCATGATGGGGCTACTCTCAGGCTGAAAGAGCAACAGCTCAAATTCTACCTAGGCAGCCTCCAACCTGATGGCATGAACATCGATTTCTCCAACTTCCAGTAACTTTTCCCCCTCACCTTTCCTTCTTCTTCATTCCACATTCTGGCCTCTTACCTCTTCTCTTCATCTTCCTATTACTTCCCCATGGTGCCCCTCCTCCTTTCCTTTCTCCCATAGTCTGCTCTCCTCTCCAATCAGATACCTTCTTCTCCAGCCCTTTGCCTATTCTGTTGTGCCTTTAATATTTCAGTAATATTTGATTAATATTCCAAAAACATTAATTAAACATTCATTGTTGTTTACCTCATTTGTAATGGGTTATATGTAAAAGTACCTAAATGGCATACACCATTACATCACAAAGTAAAACGAGACTAAGACATGGATTTCTTGTTTTTCTTCCAATTAGTTTGATATTTTAGAGTTACACAATATAACAGTAGTGACAAGGAAATTTTCAACAAACCCAAACTGCCTACCTACTTGTTAAAGTGCAGCAAGATGTCCAAGTTTTTTAAAAAAGCAATACAGCATGTGCTTCTTCCAGTTAAAGAAAGTCATAAAATGGACAAATTCACAGGATCATGAACAGTGAGTATCAGGTGATAATAATCATGAATTTAAAAAAAGCAGAAATAGCAGGCTACATTGGAAAGATGTGCACTTTTGATTGCACAAGAGATAACTGGATATTGTATACTGAGCAAACGGAGCAATATTTTAAAGCAAATAGAATAACCAATGAAAAGTAAGTGCCATTTTTGCTGAATGCATCGAGTTTAAAAGGATTTGCTTAGAAGTTTGGCTGCTCTATAACAAACTCTTCTGCCCTGTGTGGGGAGCCAGAGAGAGTTGGGCTCTGAGGATTTTACAGCAATTGAATAGGTTAATTGTTGTTTAATGGGTATTGTTAATCTCTGGTTCTTTCTGTTTAATCTGGTTCAATTTACTTTGACTGGCTCAGGGATTCTGCAATCTGGTATTACTTAAGTGGACAAGCAATTAGTGCTTAGCGCGGGGTCCTAGTTTTGAGAATGTTACATCACACAGTGTCACTTGGCCAAGCCACCGATGTTTCGTTGAATTTCTTATGAATAAACTCTGGTCACCATCAGATTTGACAAATACAGTAACATGGGAGTATGTCTTCCCTCTGTAATTGGGTTCCTTCATTGCTAGCACACATCATGACAGTTCCAACCAAACCAACAAAAATGGGCTTTGCTGATATCATGAAAGTAACACAGGAACATTCAGAACTGAGACCATTGTTAATTTCAAAACACTTTAGGTTTCATAAGTGGAATCAAAAGGAAGGGGAATCCATTTCAGCAGAAGTGGCTAAATTGCAGACATTGTCTGAGCATTGTCAGCTCGACAATGAGCTTAATAATACACTGACAGATCATTTAGTTTTTGCAATCCTACAAGAAAGCATTCAAAATGGCTCCTAAGTGAATTCCCACTTACATTCAAAGTAGCAGTTCAAATAGATGTATCAATGGAAACAGCAGAGAGAGACGCAATTGAATTGCAGTCAGGAACGAAAGTGAGCACAAACAAAATTGCAACATCTAAACAGAAACTGGCAAGGCTGACCAAATTGTGTTACTATAGTGGCAGGGGTTCACATTCACCAGACCAATGCAGAATTAAAGGTGAAACCTGCAGAAAATGCAACAAAGTAGAACACATATAAAGAACACGCCAGGCAGATAAAAATACATGGCCTGCACAGGGAAGAGAAAAAGATTAGAAGATATGTCTGCAAATGCTTTAGATCAAGCATCACTATTGATGCAGAAGGAATACACAAGTGCCCTGTGAAGTTCAAGCAGTGTTAGATGCCCCAAGGCCAAAGGATGTGTCAGAGTTACGGTCCTTTTCAAGATTTGTCAAATACAATAGCAGATTCCTGCTAAACCTGCCAACAGTGCTCCACCTGTGAGCTTATTACTACAGATTGGGAAAAATAGTAATGGACAAAGCAGTGTGAAGTGACTTTCCAAATGGTAAAGGAAATGATGACGTCAGACACTGCACTCACACATTATGTTCCCCATCATCAACTGAAGCTTGCGAGTGATGTCTCGCCTTGTGGCATAGTTAGTCATGTCACATGTTATGAGTGATGGGAGTGAACACCCCATTGCCTTGCAACACAGTCCCTTACTGCTGCAGAGAAAAATTATGCACAGAGAGGCCTTGAGTCTCACTTGAGATGTAAAACATCTCAACTGGTACTTCTATGGGAGAGAGTTTACTCTCACTATTGATCATCAATGACTAGTGTCCATTTTCAATCCACAGAAGGGTGTTCCATGAACAACAGCAGCATGAATGCAATCTGGGCTCAGTTTCTTGGAGGACACAATTACAATATCATATTCAAGAGGACAACAAATCATTGAAATGTTGATGGATTGTCCCGTCTACCCTTGGAAAAGGAAATAGCCCAAAAATTTACAAAAGAGGACACTCCACTTGACATATTCTCCCTAATGTGAATTAAAAATCTCCCTTTTCTAGCAGAGTTGATCCAAAGACCCTACATTGTCTCAGTTCTGCATGGCCACCTATAATAGCTGGAATGCGCAGCAGAAACTCCAGTTCCACCATTTTTACTAGCGCTGGGATGAATTTGCCCTTGACAGAGGTTGCCTTATGTGGGGATTGAGAGTGGTTGTACCATCCAAGCTGAGAGCTAAAGTGTCAGAGGAGCTACATGCCAGTCATCTAGTCATGGTCAAAATGAAAGGATTAGCTCAAAGCTTTGTCTGATGGCCTGGAACTCTTTAGCAGATCGAGCAGCTTGCCAAGCTCTGTTTGGGATGCCAACTCGCCTAGAAGAAAGGATTGCAGAGCTGTCAAAACCACTTCACCACTTCCTGGAGTCCCGCAATCAACTCCTGCGACCACCACGGAGGCGATCCCACAAGCTGAGATTGCTTCACAGCCACAAATCTCACCCGCCAAGCAGAGTGAGCCCCCTGTCAGAAAAGACGTTATCCCATAAGAGTAAAAAATGCTCCACAGCGACTTAATCTTTAATCCTGAATTGGATAAGTTAAAAATGACTATGCTATGGATGTCCATAGCCAGTGGTGTAGTGGCATCCAGGCTGGACTTTGAGGTGAGTGATCCCGATTTCTAATTTGGCCAGCTCCTTGAATGCTTTCCATCCATGCTGGGTTGAGCATTAAACTAGCAACTCAGGCTCGTAAAAAACAACAAATGCTAAAGAAACAGCAATGTTGCCACCCAGTAAGGCACGGAGGGGAACAATAACAATGGATATCCAGATAGTAGTTGTGTTATATAGTATACTGTGTCTATATACCAGTTAGATGCGTTCTGAATTGGGTTGGAGTTTATAGCAGTGTTATGTATTTAATACTCCAGTAATATTTGAGCAATATTGTAAATATATTGTTTGATTAAGCATTCTTTGTTGTTTACATACCTCATTACTGGTTATATGTAAAAGTACATGAATGGCATACGTCATCATGCCACCATGTCATATGTGCGCATCTCGCCTAAAGTAAAGCAAAACCAAGATTCGTATTTCAGGCTCCTTTGTTTTTCTTCCAATTAGTTTTATGTTTTGGAGATACAAAACATAACATTTTCCACCTATCATCTCCCAACTTCTTACTTCAACCAAACCTTTGACAGTTTATTCATTTCCATAGATGCTGCTTGACCTGTTGAGTTCCTCCAGTATTTTGTGTGTATAGCTCTGTATTTCCAGCATCTGCAGAGTTTCTTGTGTTTATGTAATTTCCTTAGTTCCACCCACACTTCTTTCCCATCTTCTCTGCTTACAAAACTAACTTATTTCTCTCTTTCTCAGTTCTGTTGAAGGGTCCTAAACAGATGCTTCCTCACTGTCAAAGATAAAAAGCTAGCAGCAGAGATTTGTCATTTCTGTATCTGTCAGTTGCTTTACTCAGACAAAACAATGCATTATTTTGAGCCAAAACATATAACATGCATCCTGTAATGTTAAAGTCAATGTTATTGTTCCAGTTACTCTAGTGCTATTTCAAAGTTCTTGATGCGTAGAGTTACACCTCAAGAGAAAAATAGTCTTACTGACAACCTACACCGAAGCAAGAGATAAACTTACACCAGGCAAGATTAGGCAAGCTGTTTTGCAATTAATTTATCACACAAACTGCCCCCACTATTAAGAAGATAGAATGCAGGATATTAAAATCTGAGAACGAGCAGCAATTACAAAATATCTTACATTCTACGTTCTGCCTTTGAACAAAAACCCACTGGAGGAACCCGGGGGCTGAACAGCATATGGGGATGGAAAGGTATCGTTGACGTTTCATGTCAAGACTCTGCATCTGGTCACAATGTATCTTCCCTATGCTGGAGAAACCAAAGGCAAACTGGGTGACCAGCATGTACACTCTGCAGTGGTGACCATGTCTGCAACTTTCCCTGTTCCAATCCCACTCTGTGTGGCATTAAACTACTGTTATAATGAGGCTCAATGTAAGGCTGAGGAACACTACCTCATCCTCCATATGGGCACGTTGCTGCCTTCTGGACTCAATATCTCAATTCTACAATTTCAGGTAACCTGATTTTCAGTCTGTATCCATCTGTAGAATTGACTCAGCCTGTATATCTGCTTTTATTCTCTGAGGAGAGGGTATGCTGCCTAAATCGCCAGGTCTGATTTTCAGGTTTCCATTTCACAACTCCATTAACTCACTGACCAGATAACCTTGACTGTATGTTTATTCCACTTTTACCCAATCAGAGACATCAGTCCTTGCCAAATATCTCTGCAGCTAATCACACTCCTTTTGTCGCTCCTTCTCCAACAGAATTAGCCAGACCTGCCAAGCATTTCCAATACTTGCTATTTTTACTTTAGATTTCTAGTACTTGAGTTTTTTTTAAAAACATTTTTCCTCATATGACTTGGAACACATGACTCTTGTGCCTGAATCTCAGGTCCATACATGCAAATTGCACTTCTGAGAAGAAAGGCCACTATTGTAATATATTTCGCAGCCTAAGCTCTGAAAGTAACTCATCTCATGCAGGCATCCAGAGCAAGCTGTCTGGAACCAAAAGAATCACTACTTGTCCATTGTACTTCAATGCAGCATTAAAGCACACTAAGGTGGATGAACCTTCAAGATAGGCAAAAGTACATCCGTGGTTGTCGTGAGGAACAAGGGGAGTAATTGGGAAGGCCCTTGCACAGATATTTGTGTCATCTTTAGCCATAGAAGTGGAACCCAGTGCAGTCTTCCGCTTCTGTAGCCCACTCACTTCAAGGTTCAACGTGTCGTGCATTCAGAGATGCTCTTCTGCAGACCACTGTTGTTACATGAGGCGATTTGAGTTACTTCCACCCTCCTGTCAACTTGAGCCGGTCTGGCCACTCTGCTCTCCCCTCTCCCATCAACAAGGCACATTTTCACTGCCATTCACTGGATTTTTTTTTTGTTTTTTGTACCATTCCCTGTGAACTGTACAGACTGTGGTGTATAAAAATCCCAGGAGATCAGCAGTTTCTGGAATACACAAACATTCCGGAGTCAAAGTCACTTAGGTTACATTCCTTCCTCATTCTGATGTTTGGTCTGGAAAAGCAACTGAACTTCTTGACCATATCTACATGCTTTTGAGCTTCTGCCACATGATTGGCCGATAAGATATTTACGTTACGAGCAGGTGTACACATGTATCTAATAAAATGACACTGAGTGTTGATTACACGCAGTCTTTATCCAGGGAAAATGGAATCAAAAACTAGAGGGAATAGAGTTGAAGAGCGAGGGGAAAGATTTAAAAGGAGCACAAGGGTCAACTTCTTTATGTGTCCATGGAAAGTGGTTGAAGCAGGTGCAACAAAAACAATTTGAAAAAGCACACACACACACACACACACACACACACACACACACACACACACACACACACACACACACACACACACACACACACACACACACACACACACACACACACACACACACACCCCTTTATATAGATATATATATATGAACATAGTTGGGCATCTTGGCTGGCATGCACAAGTTGGGCCAAAGTGCCTGTCTCTATGCCATGTTACCCTGATTCTATTCACAGAAAATTAAGTCATCTTTCTGGCTACCAATTTACTTTGGGAAATTGACCCTGGCCACAGTCCATCAAGCCACATGCAACCAAAAATATCACAGTTTGTTGAAACATACGAAGATATTTAATGAAAGGATTTGTTTGCCATGAAGTTTCAAGTACATTTATTATCAAAGTATGGATACCGTATACAACCTTGGGATTCGTCTTATTGCAGGCAACCACAAAACGAAACAAACACAAAAGAATCCACAAATGCCCTCACACTAGAAATGTGTGAAAAAAGAACAAATTGTGCAAACAATAAAAAAGTAAACAAATATTACACAGAACATGAGCAGCAGAGTTCCCGAAAGTGAGTCCACAGCCACAATTTACAAGCATCAGGCCCATCTGTTCCTCGATATTCCTTATGGCTCCGTCAATCATTTGTCCAAGGATCCTTGAAGGTCACTGTACAGGTCAATAAGGTGGTTAAGAAAGCATGTGGGATACTCACCTCGATAGCAAGGCATAGAATATAAGAACAACTGTGCAACTCTGCAAAAATGATACACAAATGGGTGAGGCTTTATTTACTGTGAAGAATATCACGGAAACTAGCAAATTCAAGGAAGAAAATAGT
The DNA here is from genome assembly GCF_048418815.1 of Hemitrygon akajei. Taxonomy (NCBI): domain Eukaryota; kingdom Metazoa; phylum Chordata; class Chondrichthyes; order Myliobatiformes; family Dasyatidae; genus Hemitrygon; species Hemitrygon akajei. The sequence goes on from NC_133131.1 coordinate 43,639,811, forward strand.
GATGTCTTGGAACATATCCACATTACAAAAGAACTGCTGGCACTCTTAAAGCATATGGAGTTGGACAAATCCCCAAGGTATTAACAAGTGTACAGGACATTGTAGGAAGCCAGAGAAGAACAGCGATACTTATGGTCGATATATAACCATATGTAACTATCACTTTTAACATTTAAGAAAAACTTGGACAGATATATAGATGAGAGGGGTTTGGAGGGATATGGGCCGGGTGCAGGTCAGTGGGACTAGGCAGAAAAATGGTTTGGCACAGACAAGAAGGGCCAGAAGGCCTGTTCCTGCGCTGTAATGTTCTATGGTTCTATGTTCTATATCAAGCCATGGCTAGGTATTGGAAGACTACTTAAGAAAGGCTACAGCGACAACCATGGAATGACAAGCCAGCATTGTAACATTATTTGTGATGAAGTTACTGAAAGATAGGATCCACTTGCATTTGGAAAGGCTAGGACTGATTACAGATAGTCTGCATGGCTCTGTGCATGGGAAATGGCATCTCACAAATCTATTAAGAGTTTTTTGAAGAGTTCACCAGGAGGATTGATGTGGGCAGGATGAAGATAAGTAGCTTATGGTCATCAAAGGTACAGTGGGGAGAAGGACCTGTTTCTCTGTTCTATGAGGTGTGATGAGCCCAAGTTGATAAGAATCTTGCTGAATCTACTTTAAGCAGTCACAGAGGAAAACGAAGAGGAGAGTCAATCTTGAGACTAAGAAAAACTTCAGCAGATTCTTTTTATATTTAATGTTACTGGATTCCGCTCATGGTAATTCTGAGTATACTAACAGTGGCCCCACCTTAGACAAGATGACCTCACACTGTTTTAGCTGTCTTCTTCAGTCATTTGTGCAGAATGGTGGTCAATGGAAAGATGTTATGAGAAAATGTGGGGTACACAGCAAATCCAGACAGAGCATCCTTCTGCTCTCACTGACATGCTGGTGTCTCTGTTGATTCTGCTTCTTTGTCCCCTTGTGCTATCTTCTGCATCTCTCACTGATGATCATTGGGCAGGGCTCAGCTCCACTCTTCACCAATGGCAGATAATGATGAAGCTGGAGACCCTGAGAGGAAGATACCATGGTACTCCTGGAGTGGTGTATTCAATAAAATCTCACTTTGAGAAGACTAATCATATCTCTAGTAAGTTCCTTGTGTCTATGGTTTTCATTACCAAGGTAACCAGTTGCTGTGACTAAAGAATGCACAAGAGTCAAAAATTAAAGAGGGACAGAACCCTTATCCCCCAATATTCAGGAACTTTGGCATTGGCTCTGAAAGACTATTGCTCTGAAAGACTATAGCTGCTCTGAAAGCAGCTGATTCTACCTGAGAATCATGCGTAATCCCAGGATATCTAGCATTGACCGTTTTGTATCTTATGGATGGCAAAATCTGAACCTGGAATGACTTGAAGTACTTGTGGTTCTTGAAGAGCTTTGGCTTCAGAAAGAGAGCCTGAACCTTCATACAGAATATGCACTGGTCTAACTGGAAGAGAGAAGTCAGATCCACCACACTGCCTGGAACATCATCCACTCTGTATTAATTAAAAAGCTTTAAAACCTGGGCCTCTGCAACTGGATCCTTGACTCCTTCATTGGGAGACCACAGTCAGTGCGGATCAGAAATAACACCTCCTCCTTGCTGACAATCAGTGCAGGCACATCTCAAGGATGCACCCTTAGTTCACTGCTCTACTCTCTCTACGCTTATGACTGTGTGGCTTGGCGCACCTCAGACACCATCTCTAAATTCACCACTGACACAACTGTTGGCAGAATCTCAGGTGGTAATAAGGAGGTATACAGGAGTGAGAAGGATCAGCTCGTTGAGTGGTGTCAGAACAACAAAGTTTGTACCCAACGTCAGAAAGACCAAAGAATTGATTATGGACTTCAGGAAGAGCAAATCAGGAGAATGCATACCAGTTGTCAACAAAGGGTCAGAGGTGGAAAGGATGAGCAGTTTCAAGATCTAGGGAGTTAACATCTCTGAAGATTTAACCCGGGCCCAACGTATTGATGCAATTACAAAGATAGCACACCAGATGCTATTTTTCATTAGGAGTTTGTGGAGGTTTGGTTTTTCATCAAAGACTCTAGCAAATTTCTACAGATGTACTGTGGAGAGCATTCTAACTAATTGCATTATCATCTGCTTTGGAGGCACAAGCAGCAATTCTCATTGAGGTATCAGCAGTGGAAAGGGTGAACAGCTTCAAGTTCCTGGGTGTCAGCGTTTCTGAAGATCTGTCCTGGGCCCACCATGTTGATGTAATTACAAAGAAGGCTTATGAGCAGTAATATTTGATTAGGAATATGAGGAGATCTGGTATGTTATCAGAAGATTTTTTGCAAATTTTTACCATGGAGAGCATTGGGGCTGGTTGCATCATTGTCTGGTATGGCCTACAAAGGATCAATAAAAGCTGCAAAGGGTTTTAAACTCAGCCTCCCCACCAACATAGGTACTAGCCTCCCCACCAACAAGAACATCTTCAAAAGGTGATCCATTATGAAGGACCCTTACTATCCACAATATGCCCTCCTCTTATTACTATGATCAGAGAGGAGGTACAAGAGCCTGGGACACACACTCAATATTTTAGGAACAGCTTCTTCCCCTCCATCAGATTTCTCCACGGTCCATGAACCCATGAACACTACTTCACTATTTTTGTTCCCTTTTTGCATTTTTAAAAATTATTCTTATTGCAATTTATAGTAATTTGTATGTATTGCACTGTAAAACAACATATGCCAATGACCATAAGCCTGATTTTGAATTCTGAAACCAGTGGTAAAGTCCAGGCCACAGAACCTGGTAATGAATATATTTAGCCAGCACGGACATTTCTCCTTAGAGAGACTGAGATAGGAAAGTGGACACTTGTAGAATCTGGAGGAATGAAATCTTCATTATTGAACCCTCCTATGTACTTTGATAATAAGTTTACTTTGAGCATTAAAAGGTTGATTTTTCTTTTCCTGGTGTGGGCAGTCATTAGTCAGGTTGGAGAACCTCCTGGGCCTGGTCATGTGTGACCATTCACACAAAGCCACCAGGGTTCTGCTGAAATTGACCCCCTGCCCCTCTCTGATGTTGCCCGGGTGTCCCAGGAGAGGGAGGATTGGTGTCCCCTGGCCCTCTGGAGGTCTGCTGGGGCTACTAGGGGCCAAAAGGACAGGAGTGCACCCTGGATAAGGACTGGCACGTTGAATTTGTGAACTACAATGAAAGTTATGCAGATATTCCATAAACAATTCACAATCGAATTTCCAGGCGGCTGTCCTGCGATGCCCGTGATTGCGTACTGGTTTTGCATTGCATAATACCTCAGTGTTGCTGGGACTGCATCATTGCCATCTTGAGATGAAACTAGCAGCTTGTTCAACCAGACACAAAAAAGCACTTAACAATGCAATTAATGCTGCTACTTGTTTATGTTTCTGGTTCCTAATGTTAGCAAAAGGCATTTTAATCTGGCACGGAACAGTTAAACACAGAGAATGCTTTCCTTTCCCTGTATAAGCTTCACTGAGATGCTCTTTATTACACCACTATCGCTTTTCCACAACAACTATCAAGTCAAGAATGCTGGTCTTGGTGCCAATTTTCCAGCCCCACAGATTGAGACTAAATCTTGTTCTTTTTATTTCCCTCACAGTCTTCGTGCAGCTGACTTTGATCTCTTTCCTAAAGCTGAATTCAAATTCAGCAAACCTTGCAAAGTAATATATTTTCTATTACTTCACCTGCATCTTATCAACTCCCAGCTGCTTTACAAAGATGTGGACTGCAAGTCAAATCTGAAAAATAGACTTCAATAAAACAGGAACAATGGAAAGAAGGGAAATAATAAGGAGGCTTGAAAGGTAATACTGAAGGGGCGATGCCACGTAAATGAATATTGATGCACACTGATGAGTGTTTTGCTGTCTGCTGCTTAGCAAATACTAATACCTGGTAGTTCTAAATGGGCTGTGACTTCCACCAAATGTAATGTTCATGAATGTCATACAAACTCCATAAAATGTTTCTACATTGTCAGTACCAGAGCATGCACAGAAATTCAGGGAAGGAAGATCAGAGGCAGATGAAAGCAGAGACAAAGAACACTGAGAATGGGACAGACGGAATGAGGCACACAAAATGATGGAGAGAAGGAGAGTGTAAAAGAGACATACATGTGAATGAGTGAGCGATAGATAGATAGAGATAGAGAGAGAGAGAGCGAGAGAGAGAGAGAAAGATAGAGTCAAAGGGAGAGCAAGAGAGGAGAGAGAAAGAAAGACACAGATTGAGAGATGTAGGGCCAGAAAGACACAAAATACTCTGAAGATGAGAGTGGCATAAATTCACAGTCAGGCCCAAAGAGAGGAGAGAAGGAGAGACACAGACATCCGAGCTCACAAAGAAGGACATACAAATGCAAACACATGGGGAGAGAACAAGAAAGAGAGAGACACTCCTGCAAACACATGGAGGAGGGGAGTGGGTAAAGACACACACATAGAGAAGAGAACACAAACCAAAACTGAAGCACATATCAAGAGAAAGGAAGCTAGAAAAAGGGTAATCAGATTAGGGTAATATTTACTAGCCAGTGTAAAGTGCTTCTACATTTCAAGGGTGCCACAGAGTGACTATCTAAAGTGCTTACCTTTCGGGTTGGCAATAAGAACCTCCTTGGCTATCGAAACTTTCCCAATAACATCGTCACGGCTAAATGTAAACAGTAAAGATGAATAGTTAGTGAAGGCACAGTGGTTTGAGATTGCAAGCTTGGGCACATGGGAATTGCTGCTAAAGTTACCTGATTGCATCCTCGTCCATCACATAAAAAGAAATGGAGTGGAAGGTACTGGGCAGATGAACATTATACTCCTCGCCCCAGAAGGGAGACAGGGTCTTCCATATTGTTGCTGTTCTGAAAAAAAATCATTAATCTGTTTACAATATAGTGCAAGCCTTGTCCTTTCTCTGATACACAGCACTGACTCAGACATAGATAAGTCAGACTCCTAATTAATACCTTTGCTGGAAAATGGATCCCTACTTGTGTGGTACACTGCTGATATAGCCGTTGGCACCATGCCCACTGGCAGCTGGCTCACAGAGATAAGCCCACACTGGGCAGTGAACCTGAGACTTTCTGATCTGTGGGGCTTGGACAGGCTTCAGCTTTAGCAATCAGGGAAGAGACTATGTTGTTCTGTTGTGCTGGAGACTACATCAGTGGCGAGGTGCTAGAGTCCTAATCACAAACAAGAGAACATCTGCAGATGCAGGAAAGCCAAGCAACACACACAAAATCCTAAAGGAACTCAGCAGGTCAGGCAACGTCTATGGAAAAGAGTAAACAGGCGATCTTTTGCTGATGAAGGTCCTGATGAATGGCCTTGGCCCGAGATGTCAACTGTTCACTCTTTTCCATAGATGCTAACTGACCTGCTGAGTTCCTTCAGCAATTTGTGTGTGTTGCAGGAGTTCTAATGAGGTTTTGAGATGAAAGGGTCAACAAAGTGAAGTCTTGCTGAGCTTGGCTAACTGGGAGAAGAATAAAAATTAGCTAGTTCTTACCCATGGCAGAGAAAGGGAGCAATCACAGATTCAAAATCAAAGATTCAAAGTACATTTATTATCAAAGTATGTATGCAGTATACAACCCTGAGATTCGTCTTCCCCATAGACAGTCACAAAACAACAAAACCCATTGAGATGGCATAAAAAGAGCGAAAAACACAGAATATAAAACACTAAACCACGAAGTTATCAGGAGTCCAAGCATATTTAGTCCAGTGCAGTTCAGCCTAACCCAGCGCTGTGTCTTCATTACCTATAGGCTGCAGGTCCAGTCCACCCTGGTCAAAATTGTACAAAAATAGCAACTAAAAAACCAGAAACACGTCATAATGTGATCTTCCTCTGTACTTTAAGCGGTGATATCAGCAAGAAATGGTGTCAATCATGGGCCCACGCCCCATCACCAGGCTTCTTGGCCTCCAGGCCTCACTCTTCACTCGATACATCACTGCACCCACTCGGAGACAGCAAAGCATTTGGAACTGGCTGCATCACTCAGATAAGTACACTGGTTCAAATGCTAAATGAACCGAGTTCAAAAAAACATTGTGTGTCACAGCTGGCGCGTCCATTGGCGCTGGCCTTGGCTCTGTCATTCACGGTGACATGTGCGGCCTCTAATGGCAGAGGAAAACAGTAAAGATAATTCCCAAGGCCAGAGAGAAGGGCCACAAAATGTGCGATGGGCTGCAAGGTTTGTTCAGTCTCAGAAGGACAGACTACAGAGGAGACACTGCTAAGGAATGAGGCAGAAGGAGTAAGCAGCAGGAAGAAATAGAGCCAGATCCACCTAGACTTGTGGAGAAGGCATGGAACAAACATCATTAGGCAGGTCCAAAACATTTAACAACTCTCTGCAACGGGCCTCAATGGGCCAAACCAATTGCGTGCCTACCTACTCCAGTACTCACATATTATATATTATCCTTGATCATTTCCACTTCAAAATTCAGCCTGTCTTTTCCAGCACAGGAATTCTCCGACTTTGCATGCCAGATACCTGACCGCCAAATTTATGCACAGACACCCTTTTGGTCCCAAGCCACTACCTACTCCATCCAAGACAACATTTGAGAAATAATTCCCTAACTGAAGGCTTCGTCTGCACAACCCAGAAGATGTTCTGTCCTGAGAAATCTGGCATTGCCCCCTTTATCTTAAGCAGAAGACTTGTCCTTTTCCTGCCCAATGCGCAGCATCACTAGCAGGAGCTGCCAGTTTGAAAGGGAATTGCAGCATGTCAAGACTGGCCCTGAGAAATTTGCTTAAATAAATGTGTTTGCTGAAATGCAAATCAACTACCCGGGAAGGAAGACACCAACTTAGGTCCAAAGCCATAACGCTTGTTACTTCCAGCAAGACAAGGTGTTGGCGCTGATTTAGGAAGACATGAAAGTCTTTTCAAAGGATTACGATTTGAATCAACATTACACTGTCATATTCCAAACATAAACAACAGAAATGTTTCAGGAACTTCAGATGTGACTCTGATTTTCCACTTCAACAAGAGGTATTTAGGTGTGCAGCTTCCAAACTATCTGTTGCAGTAAATGTTTTAAAAGGTTGTACTTATTTAAACCAGAAAGTTCTGAAGGTGTTTGAAGTTCTGCCAGCACTTGTCTTGGCCCGCTACTCGAACGTTAGAAAACATAGTGCAGGAATTTTAGCTGTCAGGTAGTGTAAATATTTCCCAGTAGGGAACTGATAACTGAGTGGGGAGGTGGTGGGGTGGGGTAACAGTGAAAAGCTGCTGTGTAATGTGTCTGGGGTAACTGCTAACCGAGTCGGGAGGTGGTGGGGTGGGGTAACAGTGAAAAGCTGCTGTGTAATGTGTCTGGGGTAACTGCTAACCGAGTCGGGAGGTGGTGGGGTGGGGTAACAGTGAAAAGCTGTTGTGTAATGTGTCTGGGAGTGTACCATCTCAAGTTAGGGCTCATGAATATCCTGGAATTTTAATTCTCCAAATGGGTACGGGAATGGTATGTATCTTCTTCTAAACACAGGTGGATTTCTGGGATACAGGTACATGATGGAAAGCACAAACCTCTTCCTCTACAGATTGCATGCGTGGCTGAAGACTAATAATTCTCCAGGAGTGTATGTTCAGTGTATAGGGAATGAATCTATTTTCCAATGGATGCTGGTGTGTGTCTGGAGTATGTAAATATTTTCCACTGGATGCTGGTGTGTGTCTGGAGTGTGTAAATATTTTCCACTGGATGCTGGTGTGTGTCTGGAGTGTGTAAATATTTTCCACTGGATGCTGGTGTGTGTCTGGAGTATGTAAATATTTTCCACTGGATGCTGGTGTGTGTCTGGAGTGTGTAAATATTTTCCACTGGATGCTGGTGTGTGTCTGGAGTGTGTAAATATTTTCCACTGGATGCTGGTGTGTGTCTGGAGTGTGTAAATATTTTCCACTGGATGCTGGTGTGTGTCTGGAGTGTGTAAATATTTTCCACTGGATGCTGGTGTGTGTCTGGAGTGTGTAAATATTTTCCAATGGATGCTGGTGTGTGTGTCTGGAGTGTGTAAATATTTTCCACTGGATGCTGGTGTGTGTCTGGAGTGTGTAAATATTTTCCAGTGGGTGCTGGTGTGTGTCTAGAGTGTGTAAATATTTTCCACTGGATGCTGGTGTGTGTAAATATTTTCCAGTGGGTGCTGGTGTGTGTCTGGAGTGTGTAAATATTTTCCACTGGATGCTGGTGTGTGTCTGGAGTGTGTAAATATTTTCCAGTGGATGCTGGTGTGTGTCTGGAGTGTGTAAATATTTTCCAGTGGATGCTGGTGTGTGTGTCTGGAGTGTGTAAATATTTTCCAGTGGATGCTGGCGTGTGTCTGGAGTGTGTAAATATTTTCCACTGGATGCTGGTGTGTGTCTGGAGTGTGTAAATATTTTCCACTGGATGCTGGTGTGTGTCTGGAGTATGTAAATATTTTCCAGTGGATGCTGGTGTGAGTCTGGAGTGTGTAAATATTTTCCAGTGGATGCTAGTGTGTGGCTGGAGTGTGTAAATATTTTCCACTGGATGCTGGTGTGAGTCTGGAGTGTGCAAATATTTTCCAGTGGATGCTAGTGTGTGGCTGGAGTGTGTAAATATTTTCCACTGGATGCTGGTGTGTGTCTGGAGTGTGTAAATATTTTCCAGTGGATGCTGGTGTGTGTCTGGAGTGTGTAAATATTTTCCAGTGGATGCTGGTGTGTGTCTGGAGTGTGTAAATATTTTCCAGTGGGTGCTGGTGTGTGTCTGGAGTGTGTAAATATTTTCCAGTGGATGCTGGTGTGTGTGTCTGGAGTTTGTAAATATTTTCCACTGGATGCTGGTGTGTGTCTGGAGTGTGTAAATATTTTCCAGTGGATGCTGGTGTGTGTCTGGAGTTTGTAAATATTTTCCACTGGATGCTGGTGTGTGTCTGGAGTGTGTAAATATTTTCCACTGGATGCTGGTGTGTGTCTGGAGTGTGTAAATATTTTCCAGTGGGTGCTGGTGTGTGTCTGGAGTGTGTAAATATTTTCCAGTGGGTGCTGGTGTGTGTCTGGAGTGTGTAAATATTTTCCACTGGATGCTGGTGTGTGTCTGGAGTATGTAAATATTTTCCACTGGATGCTGGTGTGTGTAAATATTTTCCAGTGGATGCTGGTGTGTGTCTGGAGTGTGTAAATATTTTCCAGTGGATGCTGGTGTGCATTTGAGGAGTATAACTGTTCTCCAATAGAGTTCAGGTGCGTGTCAGGAGCTGCAACCATTATTCAGAAAAGTTGGAAGTGAAATGATTCTCCATTAGAATGCTGGTGTGTTTTTCTTGGAGAGATGCATGATTCTCGGGGAGAATGCAGTATTAAGGTTCTACTGCAGTGTGGTGAACTACATATACCTGTCTGGACTGCTCCTATGGCTCCTCCCACAGACCCCTGTATAAAGGCGACTGAGGCCTGTTGCCCAGCCTCATTCCCCAGGATGTAGTGTTGTTCATTCTTCCAGTCAATAAAAACCGATACCTCGCTTCCTACATCTCAGCGTGAGTTATTGATGGTGCATCACGCAGTGCTTCCCAACCTTTTTTATGGAATACACCCCCACCATTAACCGAAGAATCCGTAGACCCCATGTTGGGCATTACTGCTCTAGAGTAAAAATTCATAAGATCATTGAAACGTACACCATAATTGTGTCCCTGATATGAAACACGAAGCTAATTAAGCTTTATACCCACAGCATTGTGTATAATCTGTGTCTAGTTTTTTTTTACCAACAGGATTAGCGTTCAGGCAGTCACTCTCTCAATAACCTAAAGGCTGAAAGTGTTGCCCTCAACTGCCCTCTCATCTCGCTACCAATTCTAAATCTTGGCCTGCCTACTAAGGGCAAGTTACTTCCAGTGCGCACTTACTCTGCCTCTCATCAGCCCCACAGTAATACGCGCCCAGTCTGGCCAGAGTCTCTCAGTTCTCACTCTCTGTGCAGGTCTGCCCTCCTCCAGTAACCATCATTCTCCACATATTTGTGCTCCTTTGTCAAATCATTGAACCTGATTTGGATGTGCTGTTAAAATACAGAGCAAAAGGCCTAACTAAAAACTGAGAAGCTAAAACCTGCAGATGATGGAAATCCAGAATAAAATTAAAATAAAGCGATGGAAACATTCAGTGGGTCAGGCAGAATCTGAAGAGAAAGAGAAACAGAATGAATACCTCAGGCTTCCATTTCCACACATGTTGCCTGCCCTGCCAAGCCTTTTTGGCATTTTCTGTTCAATGTTTTACCACTTAGCTCAACTAAAAATTCAGCCTGAGTTAATTTTTACCTTTCAATCCCACTTCAAATGCCTGGCTCCATGGGAAGTGAAATGAAACTCAAGTTAGTCATTTAGGCAGAGCATTCCTGTGAAGTAGAACATAGAACGTAGAAATCTACAGCACATTACAGGCCATTCGGCCTACAATGTTGTGCCGACCATATTCTCTACTCTAGAAACTGCCCAGAAATTTTGTATTCCACAGAATCTGGAGCCCAAGTAGATTGGGTTTCCAGAGCCCAGAAAATAGGATGGTGATAGAAAAAGTCTACCCTTCATGGTTCTCTTTTTGATGGCAAGCCTTAGAGGATTATCCACACCACCCTGCCCAGGCAACAGCTGCACTATTGCCCACCTCCTTCGTCAGAAGAATCCAGAACGTTTTTAGGATTACCACCCACTTGGCTTTCAGATCACAGCCCAGCAACCCCCTCTCCTTTCCCAGCCATTATGTAAAAGCTATAAAGAATTTTGATTTACAATGCAGAGTGTAAAAAGGTTGGAACTGCATATTCAAAGCTGAGACAAATAATTGCAAAAATTATTCACACCTATTTAAAGCCACAAATAAAATTATTTCTTTATTTAATTACAGTAAAAACAATTTTCATCAACAGTTTAAGAGTTGACTTAACCATTCACTATGTTGCCCTTTCGCCTTTCATTGAGGTGGATGGGTTTGGTGCAGTGGTATCAGCTTCTCATTTCCAGAGTTTCAAAAGGCACATGAAAGCATCTCAGACAGTTTCCTTTTGAGAGCCATCTGATTTCTATGTGCAACAGCAAGTGTTCAAACTCTTCATCATTCTCAATACAAAGCTTTCAAAATAATTAAGGATTGAGAGCATGGGACTTGATTTTATTTGCCACTATGATAACAGTTTTAATGATTTGTGCAGCTGATCACTTGGGAATTTTTGGCAACAAGATGTTGTCTATGAATTACACAGTGAGTGGTAAATATGTCAGATACAGCCTTTTTAAAAAAAGAAATAACCCCACGGTAACGTCCTGATATTGACGGAACCCCATTTGTGCACAAGCAAGAATATTGATGACTGGAATGTCCTTCTCTTTAAAATATTGCTCAACAACTAAAGATAGTGGCTCCCCCTTCATATCTATTATGTTTCCTCGCAAATACACCCTTAGACATTCATTTCTTAATGCCAGAATTACCACGAGCTATCATGAAAAATGCGATTTACTGCCATCAACTTTCAAACAAACGAGAATTCATTGGGTGCAGTTCCCGAGGTTAACTGAGTCCACAGTAATGAGTCACAGAGGTTTTAATGACGCATCAAAATATTCCTTCAAGGTATCAATTCCAAAAATGTTGTAAGATGCAGGATTGATCCTAAAACAGATATTTTATGTTCTTATTTCCTTTGCAATCTCAGTGCCAGTAATTGCAATACCTTCGGTCTTCTTTGCTGAGGCCCAGAAGGGTCACTCGAAGCATAACATTTATCTCCAGTGTAAGTACTTATTCTGCAACAGATACACTGAAATGGTAATAGAGCAGACACACAAAATTACTTACTTACTGCCAGTTACGCCACTGGCGTTTAGGGCGGCAATGAAGGTACTATCAGTCATGCAAGTCCCGGGTGGAGACTCAGGAATACCGTTGCACTCAGATGTAGAAAGATTCTTCATTGCTGTTTCCATAACAGTTCTATTTTACCAGTCAGGGTTGTTATCCCCGAGCTGAACTTGGAGGACCAGTGGACCACTCTTAGTCCGACCTTTACCCTTTGACCTATTTGGCATGAATGACCCTACCAAGAGCCTAAGCATAACACCCTGACTCCAGCCAACATCGCTCTCCGGATCATTGAGGAACGCAAGCCTCCAAACCACAACAAGGTTGGGGTCCTCTTGGAGGAGATACACTAAGGGTAGATATAAATTTGTAGACAGTCAGACAATAAGGACAATTAAAGTGTGTGCTCTAGCTTACTGAGAGCACTCTGGTGTCCCTGTCAGCAAGCTGCAGATTCGAGAGCCTCTAAAGGGCAGAGGTACGTAGGACAACATGAGAAGTTGCACTTCATTAAACTGAAATTCTGCCTGCATTATCGAGTGTATGACCTCATGACAACATTTGAAGAGCCAGAGGGTTCTTTGATACCTCTGGTTTTTGTTGATCCCATGGCCAAATCACCAAAGATTGTACTCATAGGACTATGCCCTGCACAGTGGTACCGTGTTTCCTGCATTATAACACTGAGAAGTGCTTTGGAGTGTCAGCTCAGTCTTAGTAGTGTCCAGGTCACGTCCAAATAGATAGCTAATGGGTTCTTTACAGTAACTATGACAACCTTCAGAATATCCCATTCCTTTCCCTTTGGAGTGGAAGTCCATTCAGCTATAATTTAAAAACCTTGACCAATAGGCATAGGAACAGAATTAGGCCATTCTGCCCATCAGGTCTGCTCTGATATGGCTGATTTATTATCCCTCTCAACCCCATTTTCCTGCCTTCTCCCCGTAACCTTTGACATCCTGACTAAACAAGAACCTGTTAACCTCGCTTTAAATATACTCAATGATTTGGTTTCCACAGTCATCTATGGCAATGAATCCAACAGATTCACCACCCTCTGGCTAAAGGGATTCACCCTCATCGCTGTTCTAAATGGACAACCTCCATTCTGAGGCTGTGCCCTGGGTCCTAGACTCAACCACTATTGGGAAACATCCTCTCTGTGCCAATCTCCTCTCCATGCTAGTACCTTTCCTGTAATATCATGAGCGCTTATCTTGCTAAGCAGCTTCATGTGCAGCACCTTGTAAAAGGCCTTCTGAAAATCCAAGTGAACATCCTTTGACTCTCCTTTGTCTGTTATTTCCTCAAAGAAGACCAACAGTTCTGTAAGGTAAGATTTCCCCTTAAGGAAATCATGCTGACTTTGATCTACACTCATGAGCTTCCACGTACCCCAAAACCTCATCCTTACTAATGGACTCCACCATCTTCCCAACCATTGAAGTGAGGCCTACAGGCCTATAGCTTCCTTTCTTCTGCCTCCCTCCCTTCTTAAAGAGAGGAGTGACATTTGCAATTTTCCAGCCCTTCAGATTGTTCAAGAATGTAGTTATTCTTTAAAGATCTTTACCAATACCTCCAGAATCTCTTAAGCTGCCTCATTAAGAACTCTGGGGCGTAAACCACCTGGAACAGTTAACTTATCTACTTCAGACCTTTCAGCTTCACTTCCGCCCACTGACATTCTCAAATTTCTGGCATTCTGCTGCTTGTCTCCACAGTAAAGACTGATGCAAAATACTGAGAAGTTCATCTGCCATTTCTTTGTCCCCCATTACTACCTCTCCAGTGTCATTTTTCAGTGGTCTAATATCCAGTCTCACCTCTCTTTCACTTATTATATATGTGAAAACATTTGGTATCTTCTTTGATATTATTGGCTAGCTTACCTTCATATTTCATCTTTTATGATTTTTTAGTTGCCTAAGTTTGGTTTTTAACAGCTTCCCAATTCTCTAATTCCTGCCAATTTATATATTAATCTAGATGCCCTCTCTTTTGCTTTTATGCTGTCTTTGATTTTTTTTTGTCAACCATGGTTGCCTCATCCTGCTTTTAGAATACTTCTCCATGTTTGGAATGTATCTACCCTGTGCCTTCAAATTGCCCCCAGAAACTTCAACCATTAGTGTTCTGCTGTCATCCCTGCCAGTATCCCCTTCCAAAAAACTTAGACCAGCTCTTCTCTCATGCCTGTGTAATTCCCTTTACTCCGCTGGAATACTGATACATCAGACTTTATCTTCCCCCTCTCAGACTGCAGGGTGAATTCTATCATATTATGATCACTGCCTCCTAAATGTTCTTTTACCGTAAGCTCCCTGATCAAATCTGGTTCATTATACAACACCCGATCCAGAATTGCCTTTCCCCCAGTGGGCTCAACTACAAACTGCTCTGAAAAGCCATCTGGTAGACATTTCCCAATTTACCAGCATATTGCAAGTCCCCATGGCTATCATAACATCGTCCTTTTTACATTTCCCATTGGAAGTTATATCCTACATCACAGCTACTGTTCAGAGCTTGAATACAGCTCCCATCAGGGTGTTTATACACTTTAAGTTTCTTTAACCACAAGGATTCTACATCTTCTGATCCTATGTCATCTATTTTTTTTACCAACGTAAGCACCTCACCCCTCTGCCTAGCTGCTGGTCCTTTTGATGCAAAATGTATCCTTGGATGTTAAGCTCTCAACTATGATCTTCATTCAGTCACAACTCAGTAATGTCCAGAATGTCATACTTACCAATCTCTAACTGCACTATAAGATCATCTACCTTATTCCATGTGTGAATTTAAATATAATGCCTCCAGTCAATTATTTATCACCTTTTTTGATTTTGTCCCCATGTTGCAGTTCAACCCATCCCACTGTCTGCAATTTTAACCTATTACCTGCCTGTCTTTCCTCACAGTCTCAATGCAAACTGCATCAACTTGTATACCAACTGCCCCAACCTCAGCTTTATCACTCCAGTTCCCATACTCATGCTAACTTAGTTTAAACCCTCCCCAACAGTTCTAGCAAATCTGCCCACAAGGATAGGTTCAGGTGTAACAAGTCTTTTTTTTATACAGGTCATATCTTCCCCATGAAGAGATCCCAATGATCCAGAAATCTGAAACTCTGCCCCCCTACACCATGTCCTCAGCTACTCTTGCATCTGGACTATCATCTTATTCCTGCCCTAACTAGCATGTCTTACTGGCAGTAATCCAGAGTTGACTACTTTGGAAGGCTTTGACACAAACACAGACACTTATGTTTCAGACCAGAAAAATAATAGATACAGGGGTTCCATGGATTACAGAAAGCCTGATTCATATTAATTTGACTTCACACAACTTCTCCCATAAATGTTTTGTTAGGTTAGTAAATAATATTAAAATGTTTTGTGATGCATGATATCCTTAGATGCTGAGAAGGCTTTCAATCAGGTTGAATGGAATTATTTATTTAAAACCTTAGAAAAATTTAATTTTGGGCCCGATTTCATTCAATGGATCAAATTACTTTATTTATCTCCTTCTGCCCGGGTTCCTACTAATTTTCAGAATTCCAAACCATTTAAACGTCAATGTGGAACCAGACAAGGATGTCTTTTGAACCCTTTGCTCTTCGATCTGGCCTTAGAACCCTTAGGCATTGCTTTTCGAGAATCTAGTGATATCACTGGTATTTTAAGGAGAGGTACTACCTACAAAGTTTCGCTCTATGCTGATGACCTATTGCTTTTTATTTCTAATGTCGAGACTTGGTTATCTCCTGCGCTTTCTTTACTCTCCTGTTTCAGCCAGTTTTCAGGATATAAACTGAATTTACATAAGAGTGAACTTTTTCCTTTGAATAATTTGGTATCAATTAATACTAGCCTTCCTTTTAAAATTGTAAGATATCAATTTACCTATTTGGGTATAACAATTACTAAGAATTATAAACACCTACTTAAAGAAAATTTTCTTACCCTATTGAATTATGTAAAAAGGGCACTATCAAACTGGTCGCCCCTCTCATTATCATTGATTGGCCAAATTAATTCTATTAAAATTAATATCTTACCTAAATTTATATACCTTTTTCAGGCCTTACCTGTTTTTATTCCTAAATCCTTTTTTGATTCTCTTTATTCTATTCTATCTTCTTATATATGGAAAAACAAACATTCGCAACTGAATAAAGTTTGTCTTCAAAAAGCAAAAAATGAATGGAGGTTTAGCTTTACCAGATTTTAATTTTTATTACTGGGCAGTCAATAAATGAAATCTTATGTTGTGGTCATATTATATTAACCGTGAGGACTGTCCAGGGTGGGTTTCTTTAGAAGCTAACTCTGTTAATAAATTTTCTATCATTTCTCTTCTTGGATCCTCACTTCCTTTATCTTTAAATAAACTAACTGACAATTTGGTAGTTAAACATACTTTGAGGATCTGGGAACAATTTAGAAAATACTTTGGTTTATTAAGATTTTCTCTTTCAAGTCCCATTTTTTCTAATTTTTTTTTAAACCTATGACCGATCTAGTTTTTAAAGAATGGGATAGATTGGGTATTAAATGCTTCCAGGATTTGAATGTTGAAGGAAGTCTCTTTTCATTTGAACAATTGTCAGCTAAATATGGCTTACCAAAAACCCACTTTTTTTGATACCTACAAATTAGAGACTTTCTGCTATCTCAATTATATACATTTCCTAAAAGTCCCGGTAAGAACTTATTAGATGTAATTTCTAATTTGAAACATTTTCATAATGGTTCAATAGCCAATATTTCTGGCTTGTTGCTGGGAATGAGAAATGCTCCTTTAGACAAAATTAAAAATCTCTGGGAACAAGATTTACAGACTTCAATTTCTGAGGAAACTTGGAATGAAATTTTTAAATTGGTTAACACTTTATCGTTATGTGCCTGCCACGCCCTCCTACAATTTAAAGTGGTCCATAGGGCCCACATGACCAAGGATAAGCTATCTCGTTTTTATTTGGATATATCTCCCTAATGTGATAGATGTAACAATGGAGAAGCTTCACTAATTCATATGTTTTGGACATGTCCGAGTCTTGAAAAATATCAGAAGGAAGTATTCCAAACTTTCTCTGTACTTTGCAAAGTAAATTTTAAGCCTAACTATTTGACTGCCTTATTTGGTATTGTTGGAGGAAAAGATATTATTTTGGAGAGACAGGATTTGCACATTTTGGCTTTTATTTCTCTTATAGCTAGGAGGGCACTCTTGCTTAAATGGAAGAATGCTGTTCCGCCTACTCATGCTCAATGGTTACGTGATGTTATGTCATGCTTAAATTTAAAGAAGATTTGTTGTTCAATTTCTGAATCTTGTCAAGACTTCCAAACATTGTGGGGACAAATTTTGATCTATTTTCAAAACCTTTGATTTGCTGTTAAAGTACAGATGTTGGCTAATAACATATTTCACTATATGATAAAGATTTTTTTCCTTTTTTCTTTCTTTACCAAACAGCTTCGATCTTGGTAGCGGGCTTAGATTCTTTTTTTAGTATAATAAAATTATCACATTTCAATATCACGATTTAATTTAATTTACATGAATATAGAGTAATGAGATTGCAAGTGTGATTCAAATATAATGTATTTGGTATTATTTTATCTTTTTTTTACTTATAATATATATCTTCTTGTACTCTGTATTCTTTTATGTAGAAATTAATAAAAATATTGAAAAAGAAAATGTTTTGTGGTATTCATTAACAACTGAATACAGTAAATGTTCCATGAGCTTAATTATGGGTAGTGCTAGGGCAGATCAGAAGATAGTCAGTGAAACTGAAGAATTATAGGAAGCATATCCAAAGCAATATGATATACAGTGGATTGTGGTTAATTGGGCCACTGGTTAACCAGGACAGCCACTTACCTGGGACAACTCTTAAAGAACAAAGTACTAATCGAGAAAATAGCCAGGATTCCCTTTGTTTATTTGGTACACTATACCGCTTAACTGGGGCAGGACACTGTTGCTGAACAGTTTCTAACTAGTGTCAGGCACATACACTTACGCAGCCTTTAGGCACCATGCTTAGTGTGAACAGTTTTTGAGTAGCATCAGTTGCGTGCACTTGTGTTCAAGCAGCAGCAATTTTTTGTCACTAACAGTTGGTGAGAAATAAGCAGTAAGACAATTCAGAACCGTTTTACTCACTGCAGTTTCAAGCATTCGGGTTTAGAGATGCCAGAAATGGGAAGGAGAGAAAATAAAATGATTTCACTCCTTCAACAAGTTAGGAATTAGGCTAAATTTGAAGGTATCGGCGATCATCTTGAATGTTACAATGAAAATGAAGATTTGAAGGATGCAATTGTCAATAGCGTTGTATGAAGGCTAATATGAAGCATGAAGGTATGAAGTCCATTATCTAAACTAGGTGTCTGCACTGATTTTGTTCATCTACAGTCAATCTGGATGAATTCCTCTGTCGATAACAATTAGGGACTAATAGAGTTTCATAGTGCTGTAGTAGTATTGATCATAATCTAACTGGTTCTGTATTTAATTTAAATACATAATTTGTTACTCACTTAAACAATAGTTTATATTTTTATACCTTTTTAGCTAGCTCCATAAATCAGCTAATTGGGACAGCTGCTTAATTGGGCCAAAATGTATTGCTCCCAAATAACCAGAATCCACTGTATTTAGCAGTAGAAAACATACCACCGTACATTGCAGTACCGAGAGAAAATGAAATAGGACATCAGGAAGGAGAGACTCAATGATTCCAGCCAAAAGGCTTTTATCTTGCTTTTGGCAAAATCGCTCCTTTCTGACGTACAGAAAAAAATCAGCTTATGAGCAATTTTGAGGAACAGAATCCTTATATAACCTGTACTACAAAAAAGGGGACCGTATTGTATCCTCTGATGTGTTTGAACTCTTGCAGCCCTCCAGTCAATGAAAGCCCCATTGTCCATTATCATTTGCTTTTTCCATCTGAGCTAATTTATAATCCAATTTGACATCCCTTTGAACTTTACCTGAACATCATCTTTGTGGGACTTTTGATAGATATCTTGCCAACATCCATGTATGGTACCTCAAATGTAATACTCTCATTGACCCCTTCATGACCCTCTAAAAAATGCAAGGAAGTTAGGCAGTCATAAATATTGTTTTTTTGTAATCTATGTTAATAGTGCTGGATGTTATTGGCATCTCTCTGAATGTTGATATATTGTAAGTATATTGTTTCTCTAATTTTTTTCCTGAAATTTTTCAGAGGGGGAGCTAGAAGGAAGTCAGTTAGTTTAAAACTATGATAGAGAAAATGTTAGACTATTAAAGACATTGTAGCAGAGCACTTAGAAAATGTCAAGATAACCAAGCAGGGCTAACATGGTCTCTCTCGTCAAAAAGGAATCATGCTTGACTAATTTATTTTTCTTTGAAGCGGTAACATATGCTGAATAATAAGCTATTACTGAAAATAAAGACTGATGATGCATGAAGTAACAGTGTGAAGGTAAAGGATTGGCTGGCCAACAGAAAATGGTAATCAGACATACTGTAAATGTTTCTGCTGACTGATATGTGGCCGAGATTGGGGCTAGGGACTCAGTTTTAAGTATTTATGTAAAAGAACTTAGATGAAGGCATTGAAGGTGTGACTACTAAATTTTCTGATGTCACAAAGACAGGTTGAAGATAAAGTTGTGAAGAGGACATGGGAGCTATAAAGGGACGTAGGTAGACTGAAATTCAAAGTTCAAAGTATATATTTCACCATATACAACCTTAGAGGTCCATCTTCTTGTGAGCATACTCAGTAAGTCCAAGAACCATAATAGGATCAATGAAAGGCCGCACACAGCAGGGTGGACAAACAACCAATGTGCAAATACAATTAAAAAAAAAATCAAGAACATGAGATGAAGAGTCCTTGAAAGAAAACAAGCCCACAGGTTGTGGGAACAGTTCAGTGATGGGGCAAGTGAAGTTGAGTGAAGTTATCTCTTCTGTTTCAGGAGCCTGATGGTTGAAGTGTAATAACTGTTCCTCAACTTGCTGTTATGAGTCCTGAGGCTCCTGATAGCAGCAGCAAGAAGAGAGCTTGATCTGGGTGTTGGGGGTCCCTGATGATGGATGTTGTTGTCCTGCGACAGTGCTCTGTGTAGACGTGCTCAATGGTGGTGAGAGCTGTACCCACTACTTTTTGTAGGATTTTCCATTCAAGGGTTAAGTGAGTGAGTAGCTATAAGTAACTATGAAAAAAGTTCTCTTTGGCAGAGAAATAAAAAGTATATTATCTAAGCAGAGAGAGATTGCTGAGATTGCATATTAAATCATTTAAACCACACCCCCTCAACTGCTGCACCCTCTCTATTTGTGTCTCTCCTGTCTTACATATCCATGGCCCTGAAGAATGATGGTCTTGTGGGTGTTCAAAGCTAAAAATACTGGTGATGCAGTCAGGGTTCTCCTGATCCAATCATCTGGCCTAGTAGTCATTCATTCTTTCTCTGCCCGTAGACACAAATGTTAAGGGGTGACCATCTCTGAGGTTCAGTGAGCCTCACCCTTGCAAGCATTCTACAGTGACATCAGACACTACTCGAAGTCTGACATCTTCGTTTTCAGTTCATGACATTCCTGACTGTGGAAGGTAGAAAGCTTCCCCATGCAGCGTGTTCTACAGCACTGTGAAAGTCTGCCATGCCTCCATTTGCTTTCATAGAAACCAAAAATCTGAACACTTTCTGGCTACTTTAATAGTCAATTTAATCAAATAATTGCTGCTTCCTTGATTTGGTTCCATTTATTTACTACCAAGCAGCACTTTCCTCCTCTTCACTGAATTCCCATGCAGAATTTATCAGGTTTCTAACTTTGGCCCAATCACCTTTCACTGCTTTATCACCAACTTTCCCAACGGTCAGAAGCAAGGATGTAGATTGCTGATTGCAAAATCCACAGTTCAACTTGCCACTCCTCATATAATGAGGCAGATTCTGCCCTCCAACAGGCCTGAACAGCAACAAGGTTTGGCTTGATAGGTGGCAAGTGATATGATTGCCACAAAAAAAACAAAGTCTCATTATCACCACTTGACATTTGACTATCACCAAATCCCCGATAATCAAAGTACTAGAGTTACTGTAAACTGAAACAAAATTAACCAGATGAGTCAAATAAATAGTCTGCAAAACCAAGGCAGCGTCCAAGTATCCTGAAGTAAGCAACTCTCTATTTCTCTCCCAGCCACAAGTCATAAGTCAGGAGTGTGATGGAGTACGCTTTATTTTGATTTCAAAATGTCACTGGTTAATCCACAATATTTAATTTATACACATTACTTTGTTTATATATGTGTAATCCATCTGTAGATTTCATTAGTTTGTTGAATGTACTATTGTGCTTTACACTGGTCCATTGTCCCGTTTGATGGTATACATGTGTAGTTAAATGACAATAAACTCGGTGCAGGTTATGGTGTTTCTTTTTTTCAAAATTGGGTTCTTCAGGTTTCTTGCTTTGTCGCTGCCTGTAAGCAAACAAATCTCAAGGTGTATAATTTATATGTTCTTTGATAATAAATGTACTTTGATTGATCGATTCAGGATCAATGTAAGCAGTCCACTATAGTCACAGTCTGCTGTGGTGCGTTCATCCACAGTGTAACAAGCATGAAGGCCAAGTTCTCTGTTGGGGTTGTCACAGGATTCTGTTACATCCTTACCAGACAGAGCTTGAATCGATCCACAGGCAACTACTCCTGCATTCAGAAGAAACTCCGACAAGATTGCACAGGGCCCATGTCCATTATCTCAGAGGTAATCAGGTAAAGAATTGTTGGAGGAAGTCGGAGCTTCCAGCAGCTTATATGGAGGTAATGGGATAGTCAATGTTTCGGGTCATGGACCTGCATCAGGACTACCCCTTCGCCTGCTCAGATCCTGCTTGCTCGACTGAGTTCCTCCATCTGTTTGATGTCTGCATCGGATTCCAGAGCATGCCATCTCACGTGTCAACATGAATTCTGCTACACTGATACATTTAGAAAGGTATAACAGAATTCTTTGCCTAGCTGGTTAAGGTCTGGTTATTATTACAAATGTGACTTGGTCAGGGCCAGAGTGCAGGCGGGGCAGATTGCATGCAGAGCCGGGGCCCTGAGTGAAGGAAGACCCGAGGACTGATCGATTTAAGTACTGAGTTGAATTAGAAAGGTCAGGTACAGACCAAACCGGGATGGCAGAGCTCAGACCTGAGAGCATATTGATGCGGCAGGGTCCAAGAGTGAGGAAGAACCTGAGGTTGTGAATGATTTAAGCGCCAGGCCAGATTGAAGAGGTCAAGATTTTGGAGCCAGAGGCAAGGGATGGTCAGGTTCAGCTGGCTGTTCTGTGAGGTTTACTTGTCTCCGCACTGAACTGAAGCTGTGACCTGCAACTATCACAGTGCAGTCTCACTTCCAAATTGACTTCAGGGGGACACGGAGCGACCACTCTCCGCTGAACATCGACGGCTCCTCGGTAGAGATCGTCAAGAGCACCAAATTTCTTGGTGTTCACCTGGCAGAGAATCTCACCTGGTCCCTCAACACCAGCTCCAGAGCAAAGAAAGCCCAGCAGCATCTCTACTTTCTGCAAAGGCTGAGGAAAGTCCATATCCCACCCCCCATCCTCATCACATTCTACAGGGGTTGTATTGAGAGCATCCTGAGCAGCTGCATCACTGCCTGGTTTGGAAATTGCACCATCTTGGATCGCAAGACCCTGCAGCTGGTAGTGAGGTCAGCTGAGAAGATCATCGGGGTCTCTCTTCCCGCCATTACGGACATTTACACTACACGCTGCATCCGCAAAGTAAACAGCATTATGAAGGACCCCACACATCCCTCATACAAACTCTTCTCCCTCCTGCCATCTGGGAAAAGGCACTAAAGCATTCAGGCTCTCACAACCAGACTATGTAACAGTTTCTTTCCCCCAAGCTATCAGACTCCTCAATACCCGAAGCCTGGACTGACACCAACTTACATAAGTACAAACAATAAGTATTGTCTTGCTTATTATTTATTGTAATGCCTGCACTGTCTTGTGCACTTTATGCAGTCCTGGGTAGGTCTGTAGTCTAGTGTAGTTTTTTCCGTGTTGATTTTATGTAGTTTCAGTGTAGTTTTTGTATTGTTTCATGTAGCACCATGGTCCTGAAAAATGTCTCATTTTTACTGTGTAATGTGCCAGCAGTTATGGTCAAAATGACAATAAAAAGTGATTTGACTTGCCTTGCTTACTCCTAATGTTTGCCTGATTTTTTTTCTCTGCACATTGGGCGTTCAAGGGTCTTCTTTTGTTTCAACGGGTTCTATTGGGTTTCTTTGTTTTGTGGCTGCCCATATGGAGACGAATCTCAAGGTTGTATAAAGTATACTGCACATACTTTGATAATAAATGTACTTTAAACTTAGAATTATTGTGAAAATTCTTACGAGGAGCATATTGAGGAAGAAAACCTGCCTACCAAAGGAAAGATAAAGTCCTGTGGATATATGTGATCTAGCAGCTTCAGAGTTCAGAATGGAAATACTGACTCCACTAAGATACGTGTTAAACTCCATGTTATGTTACAGACAGACCGTGCTCCCATTCTGTCAACACACAGCTGAAGGTGGCTGTGAACTTTCATTATACACAATCATATTGGAATCAAATATTATAAATAACACAGCAAGCCAAGGAAACCACTTCATCACTTTAATGTAAGCTTTAGAGATGACTAACTTCCTTGACGTTTCCACATGTTTATTTTGTTTAACAAAGTTTTTGCCTTAAAAAGCTCCAGTTGGCTGCGTGCAGGGCAGCTAGCTGGCTAGCACTTCTGAAATCTGAGACCACATGATGCAACATGGAAGCCAGGAATATGCGATGATTTTGACATGACTAAGCATTGAGTCCTAGGACAAAGCTAAGTAAGTGGGGTGAAGGCATTGAATATACTTCTCAACCGACCCTTCAGATGCTTTTAGAGAACAACCCTGTTCACTTGAATGGACTTGCCAACCCAGACGGAAACATTAGGTGGAGGTACACAATTCATAGACCTATACAGTACAGAAACTGGCCCTTCAGCCCAAGTCATACATGCTAACAAAAATGTGTATCAAAGTTATTCCCATTTGCCTGCATTTGGCCCATATCCATCTCAAGTTCAAGTTTATTGTCACCTGACTATATGTATATACAAACAAAACAACATTCCTCCAGACCACAGTGCACCCACAGAGCACATAAACCAACAATGCTGAACTATATATAAGTTAATAAAATGTAATTCAAAATGCACGTAGTAGAGTGTAGCACAGATTAACAGTAAACAGAAAACAGCTCGCTGTCCTAGTGACGAGTCCTCGGTGATGGCAAGGTATTCATTAGTCTCACAGCCTGAGGGAAGACACTGTTAGCCAGTCTGGCTGTCTAGTCCTGATGCTCCTGTACCTTCTTCCTGACAGTAGTGGGTCAAAGGGATTGTGGGATGGGTGGGAGGAATCCTCAACAATGCTCTGGGCCCTTCACCCGCAATGTAAATGTCACAATTAGGAGGGAGGGTGACTTCGATGATCCTCTTGGAGGTTTTACTGTCCTCTTTAGGGTCTTCTGGTCTGATGCCTGGCAGCTTCTGTATCACACAGTGATGCAGCCAGACAGGTTACTCTCGATGGTGCTCCTGTAGAAAGTCGTTAAAGTGGGGGTGGGAGCCTTTCACGCCTCAGTCCCTTCAGAAAGTGGAGACACTGCTGTGCCTTCTTGACTAGTGAGGAGGTGTTGTGGGTCCAGGTTAGAAACGTTCTGTGCACAGCAAGGAACTGTGTGCTCGTCACTCCATGGCCGAGCCATTGATGTGTAATGGACAGTGGCCAAGCTGAGCCTTCCTAAAGTCCACAGTCATCTCTTTTGTCCACCTCCTCTCGGTACGCTGACCCATCATTGTTGCTGATGAGGCCAAACACTGCAGTATCATCAGCAAACCTGGTGAAGTGGTTTGAGCTGATTCTGGCATGCCACCGTGGGTCAGCGGTGGAATGAGCACACAACCCTGGGGGCACCGGTGCTCAGCATGATGGAGCTTGAGAAGTTACTGCCAACTCAGACCACCTGGGGTCTTTCCATCAAGACATCCAAGATCCAGTTATGGAGAGAGGTGTCACGTCCCAGCGAGGACAGTTTACCCACCAGCCTCTGAGGGGTGGTCATGTTAATTGCCAAGCTGAAGAAGATGAGAAGCATGCAGGCGTACAAGCATCAGTTTCTAAGTGGGACAGGATGGAGTGGAGGGCTGAGATGATGGCAACATCAGTGGACTGCTTTGAGCAGCAGGCAAATAGGAAAGATTCCTATGTAGCTAGAAGGTGAGATTTTATATGATCCATTACCAGCCACTCAAAGCACTTCATGATTGTTGCAGTCATTAATCATTTAGGCTAGTTATAGTTGCTCTCTTTGGCCCTGGAATGATGGTGGCTGCCTTGAAACCTGCAGGGATAGTGAACTGTTTCAGAGAGGTATTAAAGAAGTCCATTAAGACCTCTCTTAGTTGGGCCACACAGTCCCTCCCCACCTGATCAGGTAAGTTGTCCATCCCTGCAGCTTTACGTGGGTCCAACTCACCTTGGCTGTGGCCAGACAGGATGCCTGCTCCTGAGGAAAAGAGGAGGCATTCCTCAATGTCACATAATTCAATGCACAGAAGGCATCCAGCCTATCTGAAAGGGAGGCACTGCTGTCGTTGATGCACAGGGTGGACTTATAATCGGTTATGGTTTGTATACCTTGCCACGTGTGGAATGTCCGTGTACAGGAGGCCACCCCCCCTTTTTCGAATGTTCCCTTTACGACAGCTCGCTGTCACAAAAGACCTACATTAGTACCTGTTTTTGCTAACCAAAGAGGATTTTCACTTTTACGAAAAAAAGATGCCCTCTTTATACGTGTGTTTATCCCGCGAAAGACTACAATGACCGTGAAGCCTTGTGCGGGGAGTTGTTTGCACATGCATGTACGTGCACATGCATGTACGTGCCAATTTTTTTTTCTCTCCAAATCGATTTTGGCTCACTGTCTTCCCGAGTTTGATAAGTGAAACTACACCATACATACAATATTTCTACTTTATATAGGCTGTATATTTATCATATCATTCCTGCTTTTACTGTATGTTAGTGTTATATTAGGTTTTATGTGTTATTTGGTAGGTTATTTTTTGGGTCTGGGAACACTCAAAAATTGTTCCGATATAAATTAATGGTAATTGCTTCTTCGCTTTACGCCATTTCCGTTTATGAAAGGTTTCGTAGGAATGCTCTACCTTCAGATTGCGGGGGAAGCCTGTAACTGTCCAAATGTCTTTTAAATGCATTTGTCCCTGTCTCTAACCCCTCCTCTGGGAGCTCATTCCATATACCCAATAGCCTCTATGCAAAAATACTTGCCCCTCAGATCCCGTTTAAATCATTTTCATCTCACCTTAAGCCAATGCTCTCTATTTTTACACCAGCCTACCTTGGGAAAAAGATTATGACTATCTACACTGTCTGCGCTTCTCATAATTTCATATATCTCTGTAAAGACAGTCCTCAGCCTCCATTAGTTATCCAATTTATCTAAGTTCTCTTTATAACACAACACGCTCCAGTCCCAGCAAATTCTTCGTGAATCCTCTCTGCACCCTTTCCTATGCCATGGCAACCTCAACTACATACACATGATTTATTTGTTGTCCTCTATTCTAATATTGTTTAATTTATACACAAAAGGACTTTCATAAAAAATAAAATATGATTTTCTGATTTATTCTTTGAATAAATATCCTACTTCCTTACTGCCTGTTATGCCACTGGCGTTTAGGGCAGCAATGAAGGTTCTTCATCTCTGAAAGTCCATAGCGCCACACACAGATGTAGAATGATTCTTCATTGCTGTTTCTGTAACAATTTGTTTGACCAGTCAGGGTTATTAGCCCTGAGCTGAGCACCACCACCCCCCCCCCACCCAAACCTGGAGGACCAGCAGACCACTCTTAGTCTGACCTCTACCCTTTGACCTGTTGGGCAAGAGCCAAAGCACAAGGCCCTCATTCTAGCCAGCACAGCTCTCCGGGTTATTGAGACACGCAAGCCTCCAAACCCAACAACAAGGCTGTGGTCCACTTAGAGGTGAATTAATTTCAACTATCTTTAGATATCTCTGATTATCAAAGAAACACAGAAGCAGCTGAGCGCCAGCATGTTCCTCAGGATCTGCCTGCAGAGGCCTAGTCAATCGTCCCAGACTGCTCTGCCATTCCCTGCTGAGCATTCAAACACTTCAACCACTCTGACCCAATAGCTCACTCATGAGGGGGTACCCACTGACATGATGACCTCAGGGGGCAGACCCCAACAAGACTAGAATGCCGGTCAGAGAGAAAGAAAAGGAGCACTACCAGGACAAAGGAGGCCACACGATTATACAAAAGAACTAACTACATACGTAACCATTCTGCAAATCAAAAGTAATTTCCTTACCTGATTATTGTCTCATTGTCAATTCTCACAATGCAGTAAGGATCACTGCTTCCCGTTCTGAAAACAGAGAGAGAAGAGAAATGAGCAATTCCTCCCTCATGTTCAGGGAACTTAGCTGGTTAATATGACACCTCCCAGTAAATTAGGTGTTCACATTAATAACTGATTTCAAAAAGATCAAGAGCATTCATACAAAACCTCAAACATTTTAAGAAATCTTGATGTTAAATTCACACAGTGATAATACACAAATTAAGCGCAAGGGAAGACAAATTGGCATCTCCGGCCTGTTCCACCATTCAATAAAGTGATTGTATTCTCACTCGCTATGAAGCTAGAGAAATGCAAGAGGCAGTTGGCAGGGAGAAATAGGGTCAAATATGTCAAACGAGCATCCACTCTTCAAGTCTGAAAATGGCCACAACTTCATTGAGAAGACAGCACACTGTTACCATATGCCAACAACAACACAAGAACCTGGGCTGATGCCCCAATCAAGCATGGGGGAGAACTGTATCCCACCTTTCAGATGAGATGGTCGATCCTGTTGCTCTTTGAGGTAGATGATCCCAAGGTGATATTTTAAAGAATCAGTGAGCTACCACCAGTGTCCTGACCCACAGTTATCATCGGACATTACCATAAAAGATTATTGAGTGTTGTCTACTTCTTGTTTCTGGGTCTTGCTGTGCAAAAAAAAAGTCTCTTGTTGTTCTATATTGAAATCATGACAGACCTGGCAGCCAGTGAAGAAATTATGATATCTTTTGGAATATACTGAAAGGCACCATATCAATGGAAGTCACTTTCTCAGAGCAGAAAAGCCCCCAAAGCCAAGCAAAGAGAAGTCAACAGTCAAATGGGGCCATAATATCTAGTGTGAGAGCCCAATCATCCAATTACCAACCTAGGTCAGATATCTTAAAACAAATAATAAAATTCATCCTTTAACTAAAACCTTTGCCACATGATTTTGAGCCTCAATCATTTTCTAGATCCATCATTGCAATAATAGGTACTGAAGATCATACAGAGGTCTTGCATAGTTAAAAGCATTTAATTGTACAAATTGATTCAGTAAAATTTAATTCAGTTAACAGTTAGTAACTACCACAGTTACATTGCCTGAAGGAATCAAATGTTTATATAATGAAGAAAGGTCACAGGTGTACAATGTAAACTATTTCTGGCACTGCTAGAGGAAAAACTATGCTTAAGTTAGACTGTCTTTCCCACAGGCAACACAGCTACCTGACATAAAAAAGCAGAGCGCAAGTGCTTTTTTACAAAACTTTTTAGATTGAAGTTGTTAGACTGGCTGCAGGTCCACTTGTAAACTTGTCATGCAACAGTAAGTAATTATTAATAGACCTTGGCTATGACAGTCTTTTTTCTAAGATTAATTGTGATTTACTGGTGTTTTGTTCAATGCCTGTCATCTCGAGGATGATGAATATCCTCAACCCTAATGTGCAAGTGCACAGAGACAGAGAGATGTACTAAATACACAAGATTGAAGACCGAGCCACAGCAGTACAGCCCCAACACCGTGCCCCACAATTGTTCCTAGACAAGGATTTATGTTATCACTGCAGCAATAAATTTCATTTGCTAAGCTCAAAATCCACAGGTCATCAGTTCTATAGCAACAATCAATGCGCTTCTTCTGTGCTTAAAGTAGTCATTTACATTGAGTACAATAAAGCAATGTATTGAATGTACAAAAACAGTTTATTGACCACTTCTGGAAATGTGATGACTTATTGGTGAGGAAGCACTGGACAGTCATACGCTTCCCAGCTAATAACTTCACCCCTCCCCCTCTACCGGTTTCAACTATCACCTTGTACTTCTTCCTCCCTTCCCCCCACCTTCTTACTCTTACTTCTTTTATTTTCCTGTCCTGTTGAAGGGTCTCGGTCCAAACGTTGACCGTTTACTCTTTTCCATAGATGCTGCCTGGCCAGGTGAGTTCCTTCAGCATTTTGTGTGTGTTGCTTGGCTCCCCAACATCTGCAGGTTTTCTCATGTTTGTGTCATAAGCTTTCTAACTTCTTAAAAAACATAATAATTTTAATGACACAGGCATGTAAAGGGGACCGAGTCAAACAGTGAGAATAACCAGATGGACAAACAAAATAGACTCAAGGATCAAATGATTTTGTTCTGAATTGTCTACTTCTGTGATTCTCTGAAAATGTCACAGCAATTTAGACAGGGATGGGAAAAAGAAATTGACACATGAGTAGCATAAATCAGAAGTTTGTTGAAATGCTGGGCTTTGAGAAGGAATTTGGTCAAGGAAGAAAATAGAGGACAAAGATGGTCGAAAAAGGCAGCTGAAGCAGGTTAATGTAAAATAGATTGCAGTCTACAAGAGATGAAAGGAAAGGTACTGACTTTCCCAGATTGTCCTTGTGTTCTCCTCCTTGAATCAACTACTTTGTGAAGTTCAGCTTTGTTAATTAGGGAGCACAAGCAACAAGGCAGTGTGTTTACACTCTAGCAAACCCTGCTGATAATAACCCTACTTTCTACAACTATGTTTGAAAGGTGCTATTTTAAGACAAGAGTGAAGTAATCATACAAATGGAGAATCTGAAACATCGCTGTTTTAACATTCAGGTTCCTGGACATCATTATTTCACAGGATCCCGTGGGAGAATCATATCTCCTTCATTAATGAAAAGGCTCCGCAGAGGATAAAACTTTTGGCAGCAGTGGGAAAACTCCATCTTCCCCAGAACATACTGGTGTAATTCTACACTGCCATTATAGAGAGCACCCTCACACTGGCCATTGCTGACTGGTTTGGTGCAGCATCCTCTCATGATGTACAAACACTACAGTGAACTGTTAGGTCAGCCAAAAAAGGTCATTGACTGCAGTCTACCATCTCTGTTGCATTGCACGCATTTAGGACAAAGAAGCAGGCAGGGACAATCATTGTGAGCACTACCCTCCCCGCAAATTGCATTTTCCTAAGGCCTCCTTTCTGGAAAGTGCATTAGGGCTATTAAAACTTTAACTTCATTAAAATTTCCTTTTCCCTGCCCAGCCAGTTAATCTGATTAACCACTCTACTTAGCCCCCCTGCCACACCTCTCTATCTATTACCCCTGTCACTACACTGCTCTGTAAACACTCTAAACCACTTTTTATAATGCTGTTTACATTGTAAATACATGCTGATATTTATGCACATTTTATTCCACATCCGTACTTTAACCTCTAACTTTATTTGCATATACATAATTCTTGATCCTTTATAATGTTGAATGTTGTTGTTTTTTGTGGCATGCTGTGCCCTGACCAACTTACCACAGCAAATTCCTAACACACGTAAATGTATAGGGTAATCCTACTTCACTGAGGTCCAAATAACAGTGATTTACTTAAGAGTACAGCTTTCTAGTGCAACATGAGCCATCTGTTCAGATGGTCAATCAAGTGTCAAGATTGTACTGAGGTTATTAGGTGGGAAGAAAACTCAGAAGCCTCTAGATGTAGCACAGGAGCTGTTGCCTTGGTTACTAATGTTATTACTGAGAGGTACCCTTGATGTAATTCTGGCTTTATGCAGATAAAGTCTAATGCCACACAGAAAAGTAATTGGGCACATAACTGAACATCAGCTATCTCTCACCGTGTTTTCTGCTGTGGATATTCATTTTCTCATCAATTATAATTCAAAGTCAAGATTGTCAGGGACACAGTCGGTCTCAGCAGTTTCAGGCGAAAGTGGTGCCTCCCCATAACATTTGACATGGACTAAATCACTTTGTTTCAATTTTAAATTTTAATGAACAGTCTCCAAGCTACAATTCCCAGTTGTGCACGGTACAAATCGGCCGAGTTCTTGCTTCTCAGGTCAAAGTTCACAAACTCAGGGCCTAGAACACCTCACTGCTGTTCTCAAGGGAAACAGATGTCAGAAATGTTCTCTCTCTCAGGTGAGGTCACCATATGTTTGAATCAACGCATGGTTACCAACGCCACAAAATAAACATGAAACAAAAGGAGATCAATGTACTAGAAGCAGGCCGAAGGAAATCCGCCAGGCTTATTCCTGGGATGAGTGGGTTGTGCTATCAAGAGAGATTAGATAGTTTGGGTTTGTTTACCTTGGAGTTTAGTAGGACAAGCAATGATTTATTTAAAACAATCAAAATTCTAAAGGGGCTTAACAGGATAGATGTTGAGATGTTTTCTACCAGTGGGAAAGTCACAAGCAAGGAGACACAGTTACAACAAAAGGGGCCATTTGTTTAAAACTGAGGTCTATAGAAATTTTGTCTCTCAGAGGATGGCGAATCTCTGGAATTCTCTAGACTGAAAGGTGGTGGAGGCTAAGTCAGCAGGAAAGTACAAGGTGATGGATAAGTATCTGCAAGATCGAGGAACTGAATGCCACGGGGAACTGGCACAGAAGAGGTGTTGAGGCCAATGTGGGTCAGCCATGATCACATTTAATGATGGATAGGATACTCCTGCTCTTATAAAATATATTCCAAACCAGAAAAAAAGCTTGCTTTTACAGATCACTTTTCATGGTGTAGACATTGTTATATTGTAGGTAGCAAAGCAAGTAAGATAGACACAATGAGGTTCCACAACATCGAAGTGTTAATGGGAAAGTCATCCACTCAAGGGATGTTCAGCTGCTTCGTCAATGTCATTCTGTCCAACATAGGGTCAGAAGTCAAGATGTTCCAAAATGACTGCACAATGTTCGTTTCAAGTCAAGTCGTCACTTCTTATTGCCATTTTGACCATAACTGCTGGTACAGTACACAGTAAAAACTAGACAACATTTTTCAGGACCATGGTGCTACATGAAACAATACAAAAACTACACTGAACTATGTGAAAACAACACAGGAAAAAAAACTACACTAGACTACAGACCTACCCAGAAGTGCACAAAACAGTGCAGACATTACAATAAATAATAGACAAGACAATAGGCAGTGTAGAGGGCAGAAAGTTGGTCCCTCAAACATTGAGACAGAACAAACACACATAAAATGCTGGAGGAACCCAGCAGGTCAGGCAGCATCTATGGAAATGAATAAATAGTTGACATTTTGGGCTGAGACGCTTCTTCAGGACTGGAAAGGAAGAGGAAGGACTCCAGAATGAAAAGGTTGGAGGAGGAGAAGGAGGCTAGCTAGGAGGTGATATGAGAAGCCAGATGGGTGGGAAAGGTCAAGGGCTGGAAAAGATGGAGTCTGATAGGAGAGGAGTGTGGACCATAGGAGAAAGGGAAGGAGGAGGGGACGCAGGGCAAAGTGATAGGCAGGTCAGAAGAGGTGGAAGGCCAGAGTGGGGAATGGAAGGAGAGGGAAGGGGAGGGAATGTTTTTTTAAACCGGAAGGAGAAATCAATATTAATGCCATCAGATTGGAGGCTACCCAGACAGTATATAAGATATTGCTCCTGCACCCTCAGGGTGGCCTAATCTTGGCACAAGAGGAGCCATGGATCAGCATGTTGGAATGGGAATAAGAATCAGAATTAAAATATTTGGCCACTGGGAAGTTCCACTTTTGGCAGATGAAGCAGAGGTGCTCGATGAAGCTGTCCCCCAATTTACGACAGTTTTCACCAGTGTAGAGGAGGGTGCATCAGGAGCACTGGACACAATTCAGAGCAGATTCGCAGGTGAAGTGTTGCCTCACCTGGGAAGACTGTTTGGGGCCCTGACTGGAGGTCAGGGAAGAGGTGAATGGGCAGGTGTAGCACTTAAGCCATTTGCAGGGATAAGCGCCAGGAGGGAGATTAATGGGGGGGGGGGGGGGAACGAATGGACAAAAGAATCATGGAGGGAGCATTCCCTGTGGAAGGGGTGGGGGGGGGGAAGCAAAGATATGCTCAGTGGTAGGATCTCTTTGGAGATGGTGAAAATTGGGGGATGAAAAGCTTGCAGATCCTGGAATCTGGAGCAAAAAAAAGTTAACCAAATGGCTGGAGTAACTCAGTGGGCCAAGTTGCATCGGCGGGGGTCAAAGGGGTAGTGGACATTTTCGTCATGACCTTACACAAGACCTGAGAGTTTGGAGGGAAGATTGCCAGTGTAAATCAGTACGAAGAGGGGTGAGCCAGAGCTGATAGGTAGTGACAGATAAGTAAGCAACTGTGAGTGGATGAAGCCAGGTGGAGGGAGGGGGTCAGAATATAGCACCAGAGGTTGAAAGGTGATAAAGGACTCTAGCTGATGCGCATGTAGAACCAGGACCGGGAAGCAATGGGTGATGGGCAGATGGAAATGGGAGAGGTGACCAAAGAGAGAGAAAACTGGGGTGCATCAGTAGAGTGGGAAAGGGAGAGAGGGGGAATGGGTGATTTAAAACAGGAAAATTCAATGTTCGTACCATTGAATTCCTCCTGTATGTCGGTGACACCAAGTGTAGACTGGGCGGTTTTGCAGAAATCCACAATGACCATTTTAAGCTTCAGGTTGCATGTTATTTCAACTCCCTTTCTCACTCCCTCACCGCCTCCTGCCTTGAGCCTTCTCCGCTACCATGGTGAGGCCAAACACTAACTAGAAAGACAACACCTCCTATTCTGCCCTGATACCCTACAACTCAATGGCATAAACATTAAATTTTCCACATTCAGGTAGCCCATTCCCCCTCTGTTCCCTCATCTCGTTCTACCTATCACCATCCACCCTATGGCTCTGCCCTCCCCTCTCTATTACCCTCCTTCTGCCCATTGTTCTCCCCCACTTATCTGTTTCCACCCATCACCACCATCATCTGTCTCTTAATTCCCCCTTCCCCCATATAGCTCCATCTGTCCATCATCCCTCAGACACCCGGTTCCACCTATCACCTAGCAGCCCCTGTCTTACCCCTCCCACTTAGCTCCCTACACCAGCTGTCTTCATTCCATGCACTCACTGCTGATGCAGGGATACAATTCAAACATCAACAATACCTTTGGCTCCACAGATGCTGCTGGACACACAGAGTTCCTTCAGCAGCGTGTGTTTTACTTATCCCCTCAGATACGGAAGAAGTCTGTACCAGAATACATCAGTATCTAGACAATGCTTGAACGAATGGGTACGAGGCACATCACAGAAAGTCCGTGCCATGCTAGTCTGCGACAAGTGGAACTTTCAGAAAGGGAAAAAAACTTGGGGAAAATTAAAAAAAAGATGTTGGCTTCCTGAAAGACAGAACAGATACTGCTGGAAACACTCAGCAGCTCAGATAACATCTGTGGAAAGAGAAACAGTTAACATCCTACTTCACTGGCAGAGGAAATACTTTTCACTTGGGCAAGTGCAGTTCTAGCAACACTAGAGAAACAACCTCAGCCCATCTAACAATATCCATTCTCTCCGCCAACAGCATGCTCTAAATTTGTGATGTACCACCTTCAAAATGTACTGCAACTTGAACCACAAGGGCAATGTCAGCAAGTTATGGGAATGTAATTAACCACATTCCTCTCCAGGGTTTTAGAATGTGTTCCTGTTACTTCAACCCTGCTGAGATTAAATCATGAAACTCCTTCTGAACATTACCATATTTCTGTACGTTTACCACATGAGCAACAGCAGTTTAAGAATGCAGTTTATTACTGTTCTCTCAAGGACAGTTACAAATTGGCAATTATTGATGACATTCCATCCCACGAATTGAACAAAAAGTGAACTAAAAGTAGGAAAAATAACTTACAAGTCTCTTTTGTACGTGATCACAAATGAAAATATCAGCTACTACATACAACTAGTGGCTTGTGGAAAGAGTAAACCACAGCTAGCAGAAGTACAAGTCTCTGGGCACATCGCTTACAGGAAATGCTGACTTACAAAATCCATCCACTACCTACTTTACAATGTAACTGCTTCTCTTCATGGCTTTTATATATCATCCTTGTGAAATATTATGGACTGAACACGCAGTTCAAGAGGGAGAGAAGCCGGGACATTTTCCCCCTTTAATGTGCAATAACTTTGTTAGACACAACAACCTCATATGTCCCCTTTTCTCAAGCACGGACGGCGCAAGCTCCCGCAAGGTGTAAGCAGAAAATTTCAATAAAAATAGCAGAGAATCCCTCAATCATTACTAAACTCTAGAAAATCTCCAGTGTCTCCACGTCCTTCTTCGTCACGTCCAAAACATCCAGGGATTACATCCCAAATGTGGCTCTTGTACTCCAACAGCTGCAGCCACCAGAGATGAATGTGTCATTCTTTTCAGCTTCCAGAGACCTTCTATTCCTCATCTACCTCAGTACAAAAGGGTTATGATCAGAAGAGTTTTCAGCTGACTAAGCCCAATGTTCCAATAACAAGGAAAAGTTTTAATTTCACTCTCTCACTCCATCTCCTTACCTCCCTCTGGTGCTCCTCCCCCTTCCTTTTCTTCCACAGCCTTCTGCCCTCTCCTATCAGATTCTCCCTTCTCCAGCCCTTCATCTCTTTCACCAATCCACTTCCCAGCCCTTCATTTCCCCAAGTTTCACCTATCACCTACCACCTTGTACTTCTTCCTCTGCTCCCCCCCCCCCTACCTTACTCTGACTTCTCATCTCTTTCTTCCAGACCTGAACAAGGGTCTCGGCTTGAAATGTTGACTTCTACTTTTTTCCAAAGATGCTGCCTGGTCTACCGAGTTCCTCCAGCATTTTGTGTGTATTCTATTGATGGCAAAGACTTTAAAAAAAAATAATTATACAATCATATAGCACAGAAACATGCCCTTCGATCCACTGTCCAAGCCAGCTATCAACTACCCCTTTATATTAATCGCATTTCAATCTCCTTATGGGAAAGAAGACCATTGAACCCATGGTGACTCTCAGAGCAATCTCATTCCCCATTTATATCTCTGCAATCTACTCTATCATCCATGATCCTTAACACCCCATGGTAGTACACTAGGGTTACAGAAGCCAATTAAACTAACAACTACTTTAGAATCTGAGAGAACACCCATAATATGATCACAGGGCAAAGTTCAAAGTTCATTTAATATCAGAGTATGTATCCAGTACACAACCTGAAATTTGTCCTCTTCACAGGCATCCACAAAACAAAGAATCCCCACAGAACAATAGAAACATCAAAGCCCTGAAGCCCCCCTCCCTTTGCACAAGCAGCAGCAAAAACGTCAACCCCCCCCCTCCACCCCACCTGTGGCAGCAGGAGCACTGACCCCCTCCTCCCCACCCCACCGTGCGAGCAGCAGCCCAAGTACCAAAGAGCCATTGATCCAGAGTCCATCAAACGACAGTCCACAACCCAGTGCAAATACAATACCCAAGGCAAGGATTGAACCCATGTCAGTGAAGCTGGGAGTAAGCAGCATCACCTGCCGCTCCACGTTCTAACTTGTCCCAGTATTTGTACTGACATTGAATTCTCAGTGGAATTACAAAAATGTGCAGAAAAGGGCCATTTGGTCAAATTGCGTCTATGCCTGACAAAGAGACGTTGAGCCTCCACCCACACCTCAGCTCTCAATCCATAACTTTGTCAGTTAGGGTACATCAAATGCTAATTTTCCTTCAATGTAACAAATGTTTCGACTTCAGCTACTCTTTCTAGAGGCAAAACTCCAAACCCCTACACCCAAAGGTGGAAAAAGACCTTCCAGCACCTTAAACTTTATAAAAGGGATAGGGTTCCCTTAGTCCTTACCTACCACCCCATGAACCTCCGCACCCAACACATCACTCTCCACAACTTCCATCATCGCCAACAGGCACATCCTTCCCTCACCCCTCCTCCCTCCCACTTCACATTCCACAGAAATTGCTTGTGTGACTTCCTTGTCCACTCATCCCTCCCCATTGATCTCCTGGCACTTATCCCTGCAAACCATACTAAGTGCTAAACTTGCCCCCTACACCTCCTTCCTCACCACCATTCAGTTGAGCTGACACTTCCAGTGCTCCTGGTGCAGCCTCTTTTACATCAGGGAGACCCAGGGCAAATAGGGGAACTACTTTGTCAAGCAGCTTCCTTCTGTCTGTCACAACCAGGATCTCTTGGTGGACACCCGTATGGGTCCCAGTTATACCTGCCTTTTTGTTGGCTTTGTGGAACAGTCCACGTTCCAAGTCTATACCGGTATCCGTCCCCCTCTTTTCCTTCGCTACATCGACGACTGCATTGGCGCTGCCTCCTGCACACATGCTGAGCTTGTCGACTTCATTAACTTTGCCCCCAACTTTCACCCTGCCCTCAAATTTACCTGGTCCATTTCCAACACCTCCCTCCCCTTTCTTGATCTTTCTGTCTCCATCTCTGGAGATGGCCTATCTACTGATATCTACTATAAGCCTACAGACTCTCACAGCTACCTGGACTATTCCTCTTCCCACCCTTTCTCTTGCAAAAAGGCTATCCCCTTCTCACAATTCCTCCGTCTCCGCCGCATCTGCTCTCAGGATGAGGCTTTTCATTCCAGGACGAAGGAGATGTCTTCCTTTTTTAAACAAAGGAGGTTCCCTTCGTCCACCATCAACTCTGCTCTCAAACGCATCTCTCCCATTTCCCGCACATCTGCCCTCACCCCATCCACCCACCACCCCACTCGGGATAGGGTTCCCCTTGTCCTTACCTACCACCCCACCAGCCTCCAGGTCCAACGTATAATTCTCCGTAACTTACGCCACCTCCAACGGGATCCCACTACCAAGCACATTTTTCCCTCCCCCCCCTTTCTGCTTTCCGCAGGGATCGCTCCCTACACGACTCCCTTGTTCACTCGTCCCCCCATCCCTTCCCACCGATCTCCCTCCTGGCACTTATCGTTGTAAATGGAACAAGTGCTACACCTGCCCTTACACTTCCTTCCTCACCACCATTCAGGGTCCCAGACAGTCCTTCCAGGTGAGGCGACAATTCACCTGTGAGTCGGCTGGTGTGGTATACTGCTCCCGGTGTGGCCTTTTATATATTGGTGAGACCCGACGCAGACTGGGAGACCGGTTCGCTGTACACCTACGCTTGGTCCTCCAGAAAAAGCAGGATCTCCCAGTGGCCACACATTTTAATTCCACGTCCCATTCCCATTCTGATATGTCTATCCATGCCTCCTCTACTGTCAAAATGAATCCAAACTCAGGTTAGAGGAACAACACCTTATATACCAGCTGGGTAGCCTCCAACCTGATGGCACGAACATTGACTTCTCTAACTTCCGTTAATGCCCCTCCTCCCCTTCTTACCCCATCTCTGACATATTTAGTTGTTTGCCCATTCTCCATCTCCCTCTGGTGCTCCCCCCCCCTTTCTTTCACCTGAGGCCTCCCGTCCCATGATCCTTTCCCTTCTCCAGCTCTGTATCACTTTTGCCAATCACCTTTCCAGCTCTTAGCTTCATTCCACCCCCTCTGGTCTTCTCCTATCATTTCGCATTTCCCCCTCACCCCACTACTTTCAAATCTCTTACTATCTTTCCTTTCGGTTAGTCCTGACGAAGGGTCTCGGCCCAAAACGTCGACAGCGCTTCTCCCAATAGGTGCTGCCTGGCCTGCTGTGTTCCACCAGCATTTTGTGTGTGTTGTTTGAATTTCCAGCATCTGTAGATTTCCTCGTGTTTTCTCTTGGTGGACAGTTCAATTCCAATTCCCATTCCCATACCAACATGTCTGTCTATGGCCTCCTCTAATACTGCAATGATGCCAGATACAGGCTGGAGGAACAACACCTCATATTCCTCTTGGTAGTCTCCAGCCTGATGACATGAACATTGATTTCCCTAATTTTCGGTAACCACACACTTCTGTTTCACACACATCCCCCCTCAATAACCTTCTCCTCCCTCGCCCTCGTGACCTGCCCATTACCTACTTCAGGTTCTCCACTTCCTTCTCTTTGGATCCAGTGAGGTTTACAACCCTCACCAAATAAATATTCCTTCCTCTTCAGCCCTTTACCTCTTCCACCTATCATTTACTATCCTCCCACATCATTCCCTTTCATCCCCCCTCCCCCATCCACCTACCCTCCCCCTTCACTCGGACTCACCTATCACCTGCCAGGTGGAGCTCCTCCACCTCCTCCTCTCCCCACCCCCCACCATTTAATTCTAGCTTCTGCCCCCTTCTTTTCCAGTCCTGATGAATGGTCTCAGCCCAAAATGTTGAATATTCAGTTTCCTCCGTAGATGCTGCCTGGCCTGCTGAGTTCCTGAGCATTTTGTTCACGTGATGCTTCTAACAATTACGTTAAATCTTTACATACCCTCCAGTTATTTGTGTATCTACTCAGGAAATATAAATAAGAAAAATCAGTGCACTTTTCTGGGAATCACAGTTTCATACAACATACATAAATTCCCATGCCTCCATCCAGGCACACTCCCCAAAGGAGAAAAACAGCCCAGCTAACTGTTCAACAAGGCTGGAGTTCTCCAGCCTGGGAATATGGGAATGAATTTCCCCATGTCCTGTCTTGTTCCAGCATATCTTTCCTGCCATGCCCAAATTACCTGCAGTACTTCAGATACATTGCAATCCTAGCATGACCTTCCTGCTTTGTTCTATGTTTTAACCATAATTGCACCTGTATCAACTCCCTTCAAGGACCTTACATAGCTCAGGACGGCCACTTTTTGGTCACTAACTCTGCTGAAATTATTTCACATTGATAATCTTATCGGACCTTCCTGTGCATAAACTGACTAATTGTATCACCCACAAGACGAGACATCAGTTGATAACTACCCAGACTGGATTTGCTCATGTTTGTGTGAATAGGAAAAGCTATGCAATTCATATAGAGGCCAGGGGTGTAACTGGTGGCTGGAGGTGCAGCTGCTTCTAAAGCATAGACTGTCATGACTAATACAACTTGTAAAATCTGAAACGATCCAGGACAAGCCACTGAGTTGGTTTCCCTCACCTATTGCAGTAAGATAAGGAGCACCAGGAT
Source organism: Hemitrygon akajei (assembly GCF_048418815.1). Taxonomy (NCBI): domain Eukaryota; kingdom Metazoa; phylum Chordata; class Chondrichthyes; order Myliobatiformes; family Dasyatidae; genus Hemitrygon; species Hemitrygon akajei. The sequence goes on from NC_133131.1 coordinate 43,680,225, forward strand.
TCAGACCCCGAGATGAAGAAATGGCATGTTTCCAACTCAAAATAATGTGCAAATTAAGAGGGAAACTTTCATCTTGTGGAATTTCTGTAGGTTTGCAGCCTTATCTTTTGGCATGGAGGGAATGACAGCTCGGCTGAAATGATTAATTGCGGTAGTAGGAGAGCAATTCTCTATTTATTTGATGTGTGTTTAGAGGGAGGGAGTGAAAAGAACATTTAAACTAACAAATGGGACCTTGCACTTCACAAGCAAGTGCCTCCTGCTAATGCTGTTGAAGACACCTTCAATGACTTTGGTGATGATTGAGAGCTGATTGACAAGAGGCATTGTGACACTTCTATCAAGAGGCAATAATCTGCTCAGTATTGCAAAATATAAACTTCATTAGGACCAGTTAACTACAGATCGCATTGCAGCCTTTCCTCAAGCGTGAACCAAAGAGCTTAACTCCAGAACTGTGGGTGCCTGCCTTTGGCATGAAGGCAGGGTTTAATTGATCATGGCATTGAAGAGCACTGATAAAGCTGAAGTCAATGGACATCCAGGAGAAAACACTCCAATGGCTTAAGCAGCCAAATTTTACATGAAGAAAAAAGGCTGTAGTTGTTCCAACATCAGGATATCATTGCTTCATTCCTTTGAATAGAAAATCATACAAAAATAAGTGGATTTGGCCCATGGATAAAGCCCTCACAAACATTGAGCATATCTACATAAAATGTTGTTGCAGAAAAGCAGCATCCATCATCAGGGGCCCCTCACCACCCAGGCCATGCTCTCTTCTCTCTGCTGCCATCAGGTAGAAGGCACAAGAGTCTCAGGACTCGCACCATCAAGTTCAAGAACAGTTATAACTCCTCAACCATCAGGATCTTGAATAAGAAGGGATAACTACACTCACTTGCCTCATCATCAGGACGTTCCCACAACCAGAGATCTCATTTTAAGAACTCATCATGAGATATCATTATCTCATGTTCTCATTATTTATTGCTATTTATTTATATTTGCATTTGCACAGTTTGTTGTCTTCTGCACTTTGGTTGATCTTTCATTGATCCTGTTTTAGCTGCTATTCTATAGATTTGCAGATCCACAGGAAAATGAATCTCAGGTTTGTATATGGTGACATATATGTACTTTGATATCATGAGTTGCTCAGTGTGATGTCCTAGGCACAACCCCCTTCGGCTGCTTTTCATTCTATCACAAGTGGAGATGTTTACTGATGATTACCTGTTAGAATTCTTTGAGGAGATTACAAGTAGGAGAGATAAAAGGGATGTAATGGAGGTTGTAGATTTGGACTTTCAGAAGACCTTTGACAAGGTGCCACACATGAGGCTGCTTATCAAGTTAAGAGCCCATAGTATGACAGGAAAGCTACTGACATGGTTAGACTAATGGCTGATTGGTAGAAGGCAGTGTGAGGGAATAAGAGGATTCTTTTCCAGTTGGCTGCCAATGACTAGTGGTGTTCTGCAAGGGTCGGTGTTGGAACAGCTTCTTTTTATGCTGTATGTCAATGATTAAGATGATGGAATAGATGGCTTTGTTGCCAAGTTTGCAGATGATACGAAGATTGGTGGAGGTGCAGGTAGTGTTGAAGAAACAGGAAGACTGCAGAATGATTTAGACAGATTAGGAGAATGGGCAAAAAAGTGACAAATTAAATACAATGTTGGAAATTGCACTTCGGTAGAAGAAATGAATGTGCGGACTATTTTCTAAATGGGGAGAAAATCCAAAAATCTGAGATGCAAAGGGACTTGGGAGTCCTTCTGCAGAGCACCCTAAAAATTAGCTTGCGGGCTGAGTCAGTGATGAGGAAGGCAAATGCAATTTTAACATTCATTTCAAGAGGTCTAAAATGCAAGAGCAGGGATCTGATGTTAAGACTTTATAAGGCACTGGTGAGGTCTCACCTTGAGAATTGTGAACAGTTTTGGGCTCCCCATCAAAGAAAAGATGTGCTGGCATTGGAGAGGGTTCAGAGGAGGTTCACAAGGATGATTCCGGGAATGAAACAATTATCATACGAGGAAAGTTTGATGGCTCTGGGTCTTTGCTCACTGGAAATTAGAAGGATGAGGGGGGAGCTCATTGAAACCTTTTGAATGTTGTAAGGGCTCAACAGAGTAGATGTGGAAAGGATGTTTCTCATGGTGGGGGGACTCTAGGACAAGAAGGCACAACCTCAGGATAGAGGGGCATCCATTTAAAAGAAAGGTGTGGAGCGATTTCTTTAGTCAGAGGGTGGTGAACTTGTGGAATTTGTTGCCGCAGGCGGGTGTGGACGCCAGGTTGCTGAGTGTATTTAAGGCAGAGTTTGATAGGTTCGCGATTGAAAATGGATTCAAAGGTTACGGGGATAAGACCGGGGAGTGGAGCTGAGGAGTGGGAAAAAAGATTCGGCCATTATTGATTGGCAGAGCAGACTCAATGGGCCAATGACCTAATTCTGCACCTATGGCTTATGGTCTATTACAAGAGTTAATTCTAGTCGCAATCAGGTGAGCCAGTTCACATCTGCATTGCACAAAACCTGGACTACATTCAGTACAGACTGATAACAGGAAATGAACTGCAGGCAACAGCAACAAGAGAGGGTCTAACCCTTTACCTTTGCCATTCATTGTAATTCCCAACACACATCCCTCACCATCAATTTGCTGGGGATCAACATTGACCAGAAACTCAACTGCATCTCCTACACAAGCATCGTAACTACAAGAGCAGGCCAGGGGCTGGACATCCATCACCGCCTGATACCCCAAAGCCTTTCCAACTGAAACACCAGTCAGGAGTGTAATGGAATCTTCTTCTTTAAATTAACGCAGCTCCGACTGCTTTGTGCTGGCACCACCCCCAGACAAAGGAGCCATTTGATTAACATAGAAATCTACAGCACATTACAGGCCCTTCGGCCCACAATGTTCTGCTGACCATGTAACTGACTCTAGAGACTGCCTAGAATTTCCCTAGTGCATAGCCCTCTGTTTTTCTAAGCTCCATGTACCTACCTAAAAGGCTCTTAAAAGACCCTATTGTATCCGCTTCCACCTCTGCCGCTGGCAGTGCATCCCACACACCCATCAGTGTTCCATCCATCACTTAAACACTCATTAACCCCCCCCCCCACCCCCATATAGTGCAGCATGTACCCTCAACACAATATATTGCAAATACTCACCTTGGCTATTCTGACCATATTCTACTTCCAAGACCATAACTTCTACCACCTTCCTTACTAGGGAATATATATCTCCAGTTCTTTAACATTGGCGTTGAGTTTAAAATCCAAGAACTCCCTCCTCAACAGCAACTCCACCAAAAGAACTGCCCTGGTTCGAAGAGGTAGCTCACCACCAAGTCATGAGAAATAGACAACGGATGTAGGCATTGCCAGTGGTATTTATATACAAAAAATATGTAAATGAAAAGAAATTATTTTATGCAGTTCAGCAGTGGGACCCACGGGGAATAGTAACAAATAAAGCAAAAAAGAAAAAAGCCTGCAGATGCTAGTTTTCTGAAAGAAAAACTGAACTTGCTGGAGATGCTCAGCAGGTCAGGCAGCATCTCTGGAGAGGGTAACAAGAATTACTGTTTCAGGCTAACAACTTTCTGACAGGACTGGGAACTGACTCAGAGCTGAAACCAGATGAAATCCAGGGCACTGTAGCCGGCTCTCCCAAAACGTTACCTTTGGTTCTCTCTACAGATGCGGCCGGACCTGCCAGTGTCTCCAGTGGTTCCAGGTTTTAGCGCGGAAAACGTGCACTCGTGAACGCGGAGGACGGGAGTTATGATTTAGTCACTGCAATGTGGTGATATAAGCACCCTTTAGCCTGAGCAGAACTTAATTATTTCATTAGCTGTGCTCCCAAAGAGCAGCATCTCCCTCCCCTCTGATGAATAGGTTTGGCCATCCATCCTCAAGTGGCAAAGCGACAAGGCAACGAGAGCGAGAAGGGATAGATGCTGAGGGGGGACGCTGGACAGAAGGCAGGGATGGAGGGATGAGGAAGAGAGAGAAAAATAACAAGGGAGGAGAGAGTGAAAAGACAAGAGAGAGAGAGACCTTAAAACCAGAGTCAGCATCCAAATGTAAGTTTAACGGATAATTATGAATGGCAGGAGCGAGTGAAAGCGGACGGGTGTGCGGGGATGGGGGAGAAATGTCCCGGGAGCAGAGAGCTGTGGGATAGGTAGTCGACCTGTGGCAGGTTCAAATCCTTGAAGATGGCCGGGGTCTGTGCCGGAGCTGCGACAACGTCTGGTTACAGTCTGACCCGAGGTAGCCGCCACTCTGCAGCGGGCGGCAACCACAGCCGAGCTCCGGGATCCCCTTCCGAGCTCGACTTACGGGGAGGGGGTCCCCGGGTGATGGAGGAGAGTGGAGGACCGCGGCTGAGAGTGGGGAGAGGGAGGTGTCGGCAGATGAGGGAGGAGGGAGAGGGGAGGTGAACCGCGGATGAGGGGATAGGAGGATGATGAAAACCGAGGCACACTGATGTACTGGAGTTAAATTCAACCTGGAGTAAATCTCAAATTCCGCCTCCTAAACTTCACTGCCGCTTTCTTCCAGCCACATCACACGCCCCTTCCCGTACACATGCAGACTTTTGAACAGAGGGGGCTGCACCGTACCGTGGGGCAGACCTCAACCTGCTGTCCACGGAGGCGACTGTCCTCTGTGCTGTGATGAAGGAAGGAACCCGGACCCACGAGCCACCTCATACTCACAGATCTTTCGCCGGTAGCTTCTTCCCTTCAATGACCCGCAGAAACAAGGAGCTGCGCTTGGCCATGTCGGGTCACTGACTTCCATAGGTTGGGAGTAAAAGTTGGTAGCGAGGCGGCAGCGGGCTCCGACTGTCTGCCTCCCCCTGGCAGCCCGAGCCTCTCCATGTGTCGGTCGGCCCTGCCGCTTTCATCCCGGCCTGGGCGGCGCCAGGGGGCAGCTGAGCGTTCTCTGATTGGCCGCGGCTTGAGAATTAAAACAGGAAGAAATGACAGGTCCCTAAAAAAGAGGCGTTAGTGTCACTAATCATTTACAGTTTAGTTGGAGACTTCCCCAATCGAGGCGGTTGATAGATTTTAAACAGGGCACTCTATCTTGGGATCAGACGAACCGCATTCAGTAGGACATGGGCTGAGGAAGCCATGTGAAATTGCCCCAGGACTGTCGAAATGATAAACGATAGCTCGCGTGTTCATCATTGAAGCGCTTCAGCCCAGAACAGAGGCTGCTCAGTCCTCAAGCGCATTCCCAGATGGGAGCGGCAGATTCCCGGGAATCGCGGGCAGGAGAGGGGAGATGTGGAAGTTCGGGTCTGGTCTGAGTAGACTCCGAGGTTGGGAAGGACCCGCTCTCGGGTCTCAATGTCCTGACACAGGCACCCGTGCTTTGAAAAATATCGCCGCCGGTTCTGGAAACCTGAAATCGGGACAGAAAATGCTGGAAACACTCAGTAGCTGTGGAAAGGGAACCAGTGAATGCTTCATTCAGCTCGATGAAGTGTCTTTGACCTAAGACTCCGTTTCCCTCACCGCTAAGTGTTTCGGGCATTTTCTGTTTCTATTTGAGATTTCTGTACATCTATTCATTTAGGAGCGGAAAACAGTTAAGTCCTTGAACACAGATGGGTACAGAGGGGGTGAGGTGTTGCCACATGGGGCAGAGACTAGGGAAGAAGTCAATATGACATAGATGTTCCAGGGAGCAGGAGTACGTGCAGAGGGACACAGTGAAGTTGGGGGCAGTCATTGCAAAGTCTCTGCGGGAAAGTACTGCACTGTAAGGTCCTCCTATGACTTCCCCACTCTGGCCTCTTCCCTCTTCTCACCTGCCTGTCATTTGCCCCGGTGCCCCTCTTCCTTCCCTTTCTCCTTTTGTCCAATCTCCTCCCCTATCAGATTCCTTCCTCTCCAGCCCCTTACCTTTCCCACCCTCCTGGCTTCACCTATCACCTTCCAGCCATCCCCCTTCCCCTTCCCCGCCTCTTTATTCCGGCACCTTCCTCCTTCCTTTCCAGTCCTGAGGAGGGGTCCAGGCCTGAAGTGTTCTGTGTGTGCATTTCTGTGGATGCTGCCCGCCTGCTGAGTTCTTCCAGCATTTTGTCTGTGTTGCTCTGTCCTATGTAACAGCCTCTCAAATGGAACATTGTTTAAAGAGGAAAGAGGAGAGGCATTATAAGGGAATGTGCTGGATTGATGGTACAATGAATGTAGAGAAAGATATGTACTGATTTTACTTTTTATAAGATAAATATAGTATATTTTGCACATATGTGCAATTACAAAGAAAACACGGCAGTGCTTCTACTTCCTTGGGAGTCTAAGGAGATTCGGCATGACATCTAAAACTTTCAAAAACTTCTACAGGTGTGTAGTGGAGAGTGTATTGACTGGCTGCACCACGGTCTGGTATGGAAACACCAATTCCTTGAATGGAAAATCCTACAAAAAATAGTGGATTCAGCCCAGTACATCATGGGTAAAATCCACCCAACCCATCTAGATGAAACGCTGTCGTAGGGAAGCAGCATCCATCATCAAAGATCACCACTACCCAGGCCACACTCATTTCTCACTCTGCCACCAGCTAGAAGGTACAAGAGCCTCAGGACTTGCACCAACAGGTTCAAGAACAGTTACGACCCCCCTCAACCATCAGGCTCTTGAATAAAAGGGGATAACTACACTCAATTTTGTTATCCATTGAGATGTTCCCACAACCAATGACCTCACTTCAAGGACTCTTTATCTTGTTATCTCATGTTCTCATTATTCATTGCTATTTATTTATATTTGCATTTGCACAGTTTGTTATCTTCTGCACTCTTGTTGATCTTTCATTGATCTTGTTATAGTTACTATTCTATAGATTTGGTGAGTATGCCTGTAGGGTTGTATATGGTGACATATATGTACTTCGATAATAAAATTTACTTTGACTTTGGGATAAGTTCTTGTTACAATCCTATCTAACTCCAGGCAGCATTTATGTCTGACTCGGAAGGTTATGGGTTCGCTTATCACCCCTGAGTATAAAGCCTGGGCTGACATTTTACCAGAGATGCAAGAGGCACAAGATGACATTTCAGAGCAGTGCAGAGAGAGTGCTGAGCTGACAGCAATGCTGTCATTCAGAAAAGACAATCAAGCGAGACATTCCTGTCTGGTGGTTGTAAAAGTGGCCTGTTTCTTTAAAAATATCATCTTTGTGCCAATAATATTAACCTGTTTTGGCTAATAAAATATAAAATGCTAAAAGCACTGCACAAGTCAGTTCTTATTTCAGATTTCCAGCGTCTACAGATTTTTTTGATTGTCAAATAGTTGTATAATAACTAGATCTGACGGGTCCTGGTGATTGATGGCTTTTTAACACACCAGAGTTACTCCAGTTATTTGCTCTACCTTTCAAAGGAACTATGGAACTAAACAGATGGTATTGTGTAAGAATTTTCTAAAGGTGCAGCAGTATATAGCCAACATCACTTAAACCAGATTTCCTTATCACAGTGGCAATCGTTTGTGAAACTAATTTTTGTGTAAGTTGGCTGCCAGTAGATGCACTTGAGAGGTAATTATTTAGCTGTGAGGTGCTGTGAGACTCTAAGGAGATGAATGAGACCTTATAATTATAATCCTCTTTGCCGTGACTGCTGCCAAAACCATACCCATCTAGATGCAAGTTCATTATGGAATTGGGGGTCTTGTTCATACCACTTCTCGCTAACACCTTCACTGACCAATCTTCTAAAAGATACTTAAATATTTAGATATTTGAAGTTCTGGTTCCTGTGGGACAGATTCCAAACAATGGGCAAATGAGTCTACATCATCAACGCGATGTATAGTACATGACCAGCATTGGTTATAAGCAATAAATGGGTCTTTCCAAAACTGGAGAGACTTTCAAACCTGGAGGGTGACAGGACAATGTTGGTAATATCACATATGAACTTCCAGACACTCCATAAGTGTATGGCGGAGACTGGCTGTATCACCATCCAGTATGAAGGCTTCAATGTACTCCAATGTCAATGTGGCTTTATGGTTGGTACGTTGTGTTTAACCAATCTTAGGGATTTTTAACACCGTAAGACCAAAAAATTTAGGAGCTGGATTAGGCCATTTGGCCCATCGAGTCTGCTGTGCTATTCCATTATGGCAGATTTATTATTCTTTTCCACCCCATTCTCCCACCTTCTCCCCATAACCTTTGATGCCATGATTAATCAAGAACTTATTAACCTCCACCTTAAATATACCCAATCACATAGCCTGCACAGCCGTCTTTGGCAAAGAATTCCACAGATTCACCACCATCTGGCTAAGTAATTTTTTTTCTCATCTCTGTTCTAAGTGGATGTCCCTCAATTCTGACACTATGTTTTTGGTCCTAGACTCCCCTGCAATAGGAAACATCCTCTCCTCATCCACTCTATCCAGACCTTTCAATATTCGATAGGTTTCAATGAGATCTATCCTCATTCTTCTAAACCCCAGCAAGTACAGGCCCGGAGCCATTAAACACTCCTCATATATCAAACAACTGGACTTGCTGTGTTGTTTAGAAGATATTTCACCACTCATCTGAGAAGCTTCTTCAGTTCTGATCCATGGTGGGTAGTTTTCCGGCTTGTAAACTCTGTGAGTTGTTTAAAGATATGGCAATCGCACAAGGGCCGTAGTGGTAATGAGAAGATCATTAGTCTGATCTTGTATGAATGGAGGTGGAATTGCTGTGGAGGTGCCGAGGTAGAGATGTTGGGACTACATTGCAAGTAGCTGATACGTGTTGTCGTATCCTACCCCTCTCTGTTCAGGGATGGGTTTTCCAGTTTGACAAAGGTGGCTACTTTATCCTCTCTTTCAAACCACCAGTCCTCCCTGTTCACAACCTGCGCATTGTTATCAACAAAGGAGTGTCTCTTGTCCTTTAGGTGTAGATATACAGCTGAGTAGTGAACTGAGGTGTTAGCCCTCCCATGCTGGGCCATCCGTTTGTTTTGTTTCACCGATATACAGATCTGTGCAGTTCTCATTGCATTGGACAGCATATACAATATTGCTCTGTTTATGTCTGGGTGTAGGATTCTTGGGGTGGACGAGTTTCTGTCTGAGTGTGTTTGTAGGTTTGAAAACACAGGGATTTGGTGTTTGTGGAAACTCCAGCTACATTTGGGATGACTATGCCCTTCTGTCTGCTTTTCTCCTTTCCTCTGTCTGTTGGGCTGATGTCCCTGCTGGTTTTTGTTGCTATCTTGATGAAGGCCCAGTCAGGGTAGCCGCAAGCTATCAAGGCTCTCAAATACTTGTGCTCCTTGTCTTTAGCTGTAATGTTGGTGTGCACAGTCTCGGCGCTGTGATGGTGTGTTCTACTAGCCCCTAACTTATGTTCTAATGATGGGAGTCAAACCGTAGGTACTGATCTGTGTGGGTTGGTTTCCTGTAAACTTCAATATCTAGATGTCAATTTTCTTTGATACGTACTGCACAGTCTAAAAAGTCCAGTCCATTGTTTTCAACCTTTTCTCGTATAAATTTAATGTTATTATCCATCCAGTTGATGTAATCTGTGAAGGCTTGCACCTCATGGATTTTGATGTTGACCCAGTTGTCATCTATATACCTAAACCAATGACTGGGTGATATTCCTTGGAAGGTGTTCAAGGCTGTCCATTCTACACCTTCCATGTATGTTGGCAAACCTCATGCGATTGCTATTCCTCTAAACAACTCACAAAGTTTATAAGCCAGAAAATGACCCACCATGGATCAGAACTGAAGACGCCTCTTGGATGAGTCTTCTAGACAACACAGCAGGTCCAGTTGCCTTGATTTACTACTGCTTGATATACAATGATCTGAATGATTGAGAACCTTCATAGACATACTCCTCATATGTTAACCCTATAATTCCTGGGATCGTTCTTGTCATGTTCCTCTGGATGCTCTCCAACGCCAACACATCTTTCTTAGATAAGGGCCCCAAAACTGCTCAGAATACCCCAAGTACAGTTTGAACAATGCCTTACAAAGCCTCAGCATTACATTATTGCTTTTGTATTCTTTTACATCTTATATATCTGAAAGAAACTTTTTGTATCCTCCTGTATACTATTGTCTAGCTTACCTTCAGATGTTATTTTTTCTCTCTTTATGAATTTTTTAGTTGCCTTTTGTTGGGAAGCTTACCAGGAAAGTTGAAGAAGGAAAATGAGTGGACATTAGCAAGGCAGGACAACTGAGAAATGCAGTAGAACAGATGGATCTGGGAATACAGATTCATAATTCCTGAAAGTGGTGTCACAAAGATTGGGTCACAAAGAGAAGTTTTGGCACCTCGACTTTCATAAATCAGAGTACCGAGTACAAGTTGCGATGTTAGGTTGAAGTTATATAAGATGCTAGTGAGGCCAAATTTGGAATATTGTGTGCAGTTCTGAGACTCTACCTGCAGGAAAGATATCAATAGGATTGAAGGAGTGCAGGGAAAATTTACAATGATGTTGCCAGAACTTGTGTTATAAAGAAAGACTGAATAGAATAGGACTTTATTCCCTGGAGTATAGGAGAATGAGGGGAGATTTGATAGAGGTTCCCAAGATTATGAGGAGCATAGATAGGGTAGATGCAAGAAGGCTTCTTCCACGGAGGTTGGGTGAAACTAGAACTAGAGGTCATAGGTTAAGTCCAAAAGGCAAAGTATTTAAAGGGAACATGAGGGGGAAAGTCATTTGAGTGTGAAACGAGCTGCCAGCAGAAGCACTGGACGTTAGTTTGATTGCAGCATTTAAGAGAAGTTTGGATAAGCACATGGATGAGAGGGGTATGGAGGGCTGTGGTCCAGGTATAGGTCAATGGGACTAGACAGAAAAATAGTTTGGTGCAAACTAGATGGACTGAAGGGCCTCTTCCTTTGCTGTAGTGTTCAAGAAGGCAGCATCTGTCAATAAGGACCTTTACCATCTGGGACATGCCATCTTCTCTTCATTCTCATCAACGAGGAGGTACAGAAGCCTGAAGACTAAGACTCAATGATTCAGGAACATCTTCTTCCCCTTGACCAGTAGATTTCTGAATGGACCACGAACCCATGAATACTACCTTATTTCTCTTCTGTTTGCACTATTTACTTAAGTTATTTATAGCAATTTTATCTCTTTTCACTGTATTGCTGCAAGAAGACAATATATTTCATGACAATTAAGTCAGTGGAAATTAAACTGTTTCTGATTCTGAGTTCCAGGTGTTGGTGACACATAGTCTCAAATTCGGATAATCCAGAATGTTTCACAACGACCCTGGAGTCATGGTCGGTTTTAGAAATGCTCGGGGTCAAGCCAGGAGAACAACGCACACTGAAAATTTGTGGATAATCTAGCAGATGCTCCATGTAATGAGGTTGGAACGAAGAAATCGATGTGGAGGAGGGAAACAATCCTTTATTTATCTCTGCAGATCATAACAACTAACTTCCTGTTTGAAAACCCATAAGTGCCAGGACCTGGTGCTGCCAACTCTGAACATATTCCTGGAGTTTTTATTATTTGATCTCCCACCTCCTCCCTTGGTGTGCTAACAAGCTCATTCAAGCAATACCTCCTACAAGAATTGAGAAATAAACAGAGCAGATGATTCATGGCTTCAGCCTTTTGCTTATCTCTAATATTTTTTCCTAATTAATGTGTAAATGAGTACTGAACATTTATGAAATGTTCAGCATATTTTCACATCTGCAGGATTGCCTATAGCAATTTCCCAAAGGTCAACGCTACTTCCTCCAGATAGAACAGCGAATCTGGTGGATTGACAGCCACAGGTACTCCACCTGAAAGCGTTAAGAGGCAGATTGGGCATGAGATTTGTTATTGATTGATGTGGCATGGATATCACTGGCTGTTCAAGCCTTATTGTCCATATTAAAATTTTTCACAAATCTTATCTCATTTGGAAGTGATTCTAAGTCTTGATGGAGTGATATGTGATTAGACAGAATGAACCAGCAAGGCACACGGATGAAAATGGCAATCAGTGAAAACTGAGTTCAGTCTGCAAGGTTACCAATATAACCGCGCAGGCAAGAGATTTAGGTTACTTTCACCATTGTGGTCGTCATCCTCTGCAAAGTTTATTTAACCTTTCAGGTTACATCGGTGGCAGGGAAATTATTGGAGAAAATTCTTAGGGATAGAACTTACACATATTTGAAAAACATTTAGATAGGTACCCAAATAGATAGATGATGGAGATGTAAATATCATATATATGTCTGTAGTGAGATGCTGAAGATGTTCTATAGGTCAGTTGTGGAGAGCGCCCTCTTCTTTGTGGTGGCGTGTTGGGGAGGAAGCATTAAGAAGAGGGACGCCTCACGTCTTAATAAGCTGGTAAGGAAGGCGGGCTCTGTCGTGGGCAAAGTACTGGAGAGTTTAACATTGGTAGCTGAGCGAAGGGCGCTGAGTAGGCTACGGTCAATTATGGATAACTCTGAACATCCTCTACATAGCACCATCCAGAGACAGAGAAGCAGTTTCAGCGACAGGTTACTATCGATGCAATGCTCCTCAGACAGGATGAAGAGGTCAATACTCCCCAATGCCATTAGGCTTTACAATTCTACCGCCAGGACTTAAGAACTTTTTAAAAGTTATTATTAATGCTTTTTGAGATAGTGATTTAGATGTATATCATATTTTTTTACTGAGTTAAGTATTGTATGTAATTAGTTTTGCTACAACAAGTGTATGGGACATTGGAAAAAAGTTGAATTTCCCCATAGGGTTGAATAAAGTATCTATCTATCTATCTATCTATCATTATAGTGACATTATAATTGCCATAGATAATGCCAGGCAAAGGGCCTGTTCCTGTGTTGCACTGTTCAAAGTTCAAAGAACATTTATTATCAAAGTGTGTATACATTATGCAACCTTGAAGTCTGTCTCCAACCACGAAGCAAAGAAACCCATTAGAACCCATTAAGGAAAAGACCATCAAATGCTCAATGTGCAGAGAGAAAGAAACAAATCGCCCACCCATTCTTCTAATTCAACATCTTTCTCAGATGGTCCTGTCATCCCTATTGTTCCAGTCTTTGTGTTAAATCTGCATTGCTTTTATTCTCTTGTGGGAAAGGACCTTAAGGGTGCAGCTACCACGTAGAGCCACCTTCTTGTACGGCTGGTGATGATGCACGGCGATTCCGAGGACTTATATTTAGGTGAGAGAACTGTTAAGTTTTGTACCGTCAAAACAGTAAATTAATTCAAAGGAAGACACAGAGTCTGGCTTCATCTTTAATTGAGGCACGCACGTACATGTGGTAGCGTGATGACATATTCAATTAACATATTTATGCATATAACCCATAATTAATTATTTAAATGTAGAAGAATACTCAAACAATATATATAAATACAAATTTATCAAAAAATATTGAAATATTGAATACACAATGCTTCTCACTGCTTAACTTTTAACTACAATTTAATAGAAAATGTATCTCAACTATATACACAGTATATTATATAAAGCAACCATTAAATACAGACATCCATAATATCTAAGTTTTAAATTATCCCATTTAGGCTGAAAGATTTCATCGCTGTGGAGGCTTTCTTACTTTTGTGGGATAACATCTCTCCTGACAAAGGGGATCCCTCTGCTTGGCAGGTGAGACTTTTGGCCTTGAAAACAATCTCAGGTTCTGGGGCCTCCTCCATGGTGGTTGACTCTGAGACTGCAGGAAGTGGATCAGACAGCTCTTGCACACATTTCTTCTCCTTTGCTCTCTCTGGATCTACTTTGATTCTTTTCTCTTTCTTTCTCACATTCCTTCTCTCTTTCTCTTTCTTGTTCGCATTCTTTTTCTCCATCTCCCCTCCTTTTTGATCTCATAGTTTGTGCATCTTGATCTTGGGAATGCACATTTGGTTCACAGGAATATTCTATTATTAATCCTTCTGTCCCTTTATGATCTGCTCTCTCCTCTTGGTTTCCTCATCCACAACATCATCTGACAAATCTTCTGTTTTCAGATTTCCATTGACTCCTTTCTTTCTGGATGTCATTCATCCAGTTGGGCTTTGGTCTTTACATTTACTTTGCAAGCAGCTGTTTGTCTCCCACTTGAAGTTTATGCAATAACCTTAATGCATACAAAGTAATTTCTGGTTCTTTATTCTCACAAAAGCCAAATGCTTGCAATTTTCCTGAAGCTCCTCGAACTCTGTTACAGCTTAAAACCAAGCCACATTGTGCAAGTAATTGCCTGATTAACATATCAGAAGCTTTGCCAGATATGTTACTTATAAAAACTGTTGTAGTCAGACCAGTGTTTTCATCACTTTTATGCTTCCTGTGAGTAGCGTGATCCCTCGTTAGTCCAATATGCTTTTCAACCAGAGGCACAGAGGTTGGTACCAATACCTGTTTGTCCTCTGTTGGGCAACAATTCATGGTGTTTGGCATGGAGACAGTTATGGCTTCATCCAGTATTTTCTTAATTTGCTTTCAGTTGACTTTATTGCAGGCAATGTGGCATGCAAATTGTGGATGGATCTTCAATCAGTTTGTAGTTGCCACAGCCATTCACACCCCCACAGTCCTGGCCATCCTGCTCAATGTGGCTTGTTGGTTGTTGTATTTCACAGTTATGGGTATTATTCCCACAGGAGTGAACTTTTTTTTGGGTATAAGTTCTTAGTTGAATATCTGCAGACTTCAGTTCAGTATCTCTGAAATGCTCTTCAAAAATGACTGAACCAGTAGAGCCAGTGTCCAATTCCATTTTAATTAATTTACCATTCACTTCTATTGTAAACCATATTGCTTGTCTATTGCTAATTTTCACATTGTAAATCTCAAGACTACACAATTCTGTGCCACTCTCATCATCAGATTTTTCATCAAAAGCATGCAGATTAGTGCTCTTTTCAAAACTTCAAATTATTCTCTTCCCTCTGCAGTCCATTTATTTTTGTCTGCATGACGTGCTCTTTGTATGTGTCCCACTTTGTTGCATTTCCTACAAGTTTTGCTTTTAAATCTGCATTTGTTTGATATAATTGAGCTCCTGCCACAATGGTAACACGATTTGCTTGACCAGGCTGGTTTTTGTTCACACTCGCGTTCATTCATGACAGCAACTCCGTTGCCTCTCTGTCTGCCATCTCCATTGAAACTGCGATTTCCTCTGCTCTTTAAAATGTAACTTGTGCTTCAGTTAGGATCCACTTTTGAATGCTTCCTTACAGGATTCCACAAGCCAAACGATCTCTCTCAGTGAGAGAGATTACCGAACTGACAATGCTCAGACAATCTCTTCAATTCAGCCACGCATGCTGAAATGGACTCCCCTTCCTTTCAATTTCACTTATGAAACCTAAAGTGATTCTGCAATCACAATGGCTTTGGTTCTCAATGTCCCTACATTACTTTGACAATATCAGGAAGCTCAATTCCTGATGTTTTGGTTGGAGCAGTTAAACTTCACAGCAAACTATAGTCCTAAAGCACTCAGCAAAATTGGCACTCACCCCACATTGGTTATTTCATTTGCTTTGAAATACTGTTCCATTAGTTCAGTATACATGATCCAATTACCCAATGTGTAATCAAACTCATTGGTCTTTCTAATGTAGGCAGCTTTTTCTACTTTTTTGGAATGATTATTATCAGCCAGTACTAATTCTTTATGAACCCTGAATTCTTCTGTCTATGAACTTTAAAAGAAAACTCATTCATGTCTTCCCTTCCAAAGATTGACTCACCAGGTACTGGATTATTTCTTTCAAGTCTGACCGCTCCTCGCAGTAGGGGCAGTGTTATTTTTTGTTTCAAACGTCTTGCTCTACTTTAATAGCTCGGTAGTCATCTCGGGTTTGTTACAAAAACACCTCGTCACCAGTGTTATATTTTGTACCCTCAAAGCATTAAATTAGTTCAAAGAAAACACAGGATTCTGAAGAATGGGGATGTAACTTCATTGTTACTTTAACTGAGGCATGCACATATAACATGGTAGCGTGATGACATACGCAGTTAGCATTTTTATAAATATAACCCGTAATTAGTTATTTAAACAAACAAGAATACTTAATCAAACTATATCTACAAGTTTACTCAAACATTATTGAAATATCAAATACAAAATAAGAACCTGCAGCTAGTGCATTCTCATCTGCCCTCTTGCCTTGCTTGTGAGTTTGGGAGATGCTGTTGAATTAACTATGGTGAGTAACGATGGTGGCAGAGCCCTGAATGTTTGGGGTGTTGGAGGGGGTGTTTGTCAAGTAAACCTGAGTATTGGAGCTGCACTGGCAAGCCAAGCAGGGTATATTCCATCATGGGTGTAAATAGGGTGAGCAGGGACATGGGGCCTCCCAGTGACTATCTAAAACCTGTTATGGCAGAGCACATTCACCCCATTACATTAACAACAAACTACATGCCCCTTCCAAAGGCAGAAAATGTCAATCTCATTTGCTCACCTTGAGGGAGCTGGTGGTAACACTGGGGGTTGTCTATATTGCACAGTTGTATTCTACCCACAGGCAGTATAGGTTGAGCACCCCTTACCCGAAATTCCTAAATCTGAAAATCTCCGAAATCTGAATTTTTTTTTCAAGCTCTGACATGACTTGACAAATGGAAAATTCCACAAGGCTCTCCGAAGGTTCCCAGGGCCTGGGCATCACAGACGATTCTGAGAACTGACCTTACATCTGTAACGAACAGAAGTTAATGAAAAATAGAAAAACACTGCATAAAGTGAAAAATGAAGATCTTGATTGTGTATTGAAAGAGTGAATTCATCGACATCAGAGTGAACATATGCCGCCTAACAGTATGCTGATCAAGGAACAAGCAAATATCTATCGTGCCAAACTGAGAATTGAAGGTAATTGTGAATATTCAGCAGGCTGGTTGCAGAAATTTAAGAAAATACATTAAATTAAGTTTTTAAAGGTTTTTAAGATAAAGTGCCTGCTGATCATGAAACAGCAGAGACAGTCCTTAATTAGTTTGTGAAGATTGTAGCTGATGAAAGTCCAACTCCAGAACAACATTGATTGTGTTTGTACCTTACATAAAACCTAAAACAAAGTAAAATACAAGTACAGTGTACTGTAACATATTAATCAGAACACGGCATCGTGGGTGGAGACTGAAAGCCTGCTGTTTTGTTGTTGTTCAACAGCTGATTCAGGTATTCTCCCAATACTGCTGTACTGTGTTTGTTACCCTGAGCACATTATATTTTTATTATAATATGGTATGTAATAATGTTTACTGCTAGGTAAACATTATTACATTCTGTGATGAACAGGTGTAAGATGAAGACTGTTTAGCTGTAGCACATAAATTCAGCGTTGGAAATGATGCTGATCCCAAACTACCTCATTACATATTCTGAAATCCAAAGCAAAAAAAAAACAAAATCTGAAACACTTCCAGCCTGAAGCATTTTGGATAAGGGCTATTCAACCTGTACTGGCCTCTAAGGCCAGGAATATCATCTGGATTTTACCGCATCAGAGCATCACTATGTTTGATTTGCTACAGCTCCCAGAACTAACCAGCACTCGGCATTATGCTGGAAACTCCATGTACGGGAGAATTCAGTGAAAAATTATATGATAGTCATCTTAAAGTGACACACAGAAAATGCAGGGGGAACTCAGCATCTAGTTTCGGGCCGAGACCCTTCGGCAGGACTGGAGAAAAAAAAGATGAGAGTCAGAGTTGGAAGGTGGGGGAGGGGAGGAAGAATCACAAGGTGATAGGTGAAACCGGGAGGGAGGGGTGAAGTAAAGAGCTGAGAAGTTGATTGGTGAAAGAGATGCAGGACTGGGGAAGGAGCAATCTGATAGGAAAGGGCAGAAGGCCGTTGTGGTGAACTACATATACCTGTCTGGACACGTCCCCTGCTGACTGCTCCTGTGGCTCCTCCCACAGACCCCTGTATAAAGGCGATTGAGGCCTGAGGCCGGCCTCATTCTCCAGGATGTAGTATGGTGGTCAACTATTGCTTGTTCTTTCTTCCAGTCAATAAAAGCCGAAATCTCGACTTCACGTCTCAGAGAGAGTTATTGATGGTGCATCAATTTTATTGACTGGAAGTTTTAAAACATGGAAAGCGTTTTACGTCTGGAAAGATTGGATTTGGACCCCCAAGACCCTGAAGCAGCTCTTGCCTTTGAACTCTGGCTTGCATGCTTCCACTCATACTTGGAGGAGGTTAGTGCAACTGAACCCGCTGTTATGCATCGAATTCTCCTCTCGAGGGTCACCCCGAAAGTTTACTCACTTATCAGAGGCTTGCTGACCTACGAAGGGGCACTGGATACCCTCAAAAGACAGTACCTGCGGCCGGTGAACACCGTCTACGCAAGACATCGCTTAGCTACGCGACGGCAGTGGCCTGGAGAATCGAGCGCCCAGTTTCTCCGAGCCCTACAGACACTCGTGCGAACTTGCGACTGCAAAACTCTCACGGCGGAACAGCATGCGGAGCTGCTAGTACAAGACACCTTTGTTACAGGAATCAGGTCAGTGTACGTACGCCAGCAGCTGCTGGAAAATGCCGATCTTACCTTACGCTCGGCGATCGAGACGGCTGACACACTGGAGGCTGCTCTGTACAACGCTGACGCTGTCCAGCCGCGCGATCCCCCGCCGGTTCCGTGGACACCTCAGACCTCGCCGCCGCCGGTTCCCGCGAGTGAATTCACCAACGCCACCGCCAGTCGCGATTCCACGAACTCCCCGAACCCGACCACAGCTGCTGCCAGTCGCAAGCCCGTGCAGTGTTACTTCTGCGGACTCGAAAAGCACCCCCGAAAACGCTGCCCGGCCCGAGAAGCGACCTGCTCCAGCTGCAGGAAGAAGGGCCATTTCGCCAAGGTCTGTAAGTCTAAACCACGAGCGGGGTCGGGCAGCGCTGCGTGTGAGACATGGGGGCCACCATCTTGCCTGCCCGCCTCGTGCGAGGCATGGGGGCCGCCATCTTGCATGCCCGGATGGGGGCGGCCATCTTTGTCGGCGCCAACATGCCCCGCCCCCTACCCACCGGTGCCTACCAGGCACCAAGACGGCAGTTCAACTCTAGCCACCGTAGCCCTCGACCAAAGCACCCCACACCAGCTTGCAAGGTCAATGATGGACATCCTGGTGGAGGGGGACAGGACTAGCTGCCTGTTTGACACGAGCAGCACTGAGAGTTTTATTGACCCGGACACAGTACAATGCTGCGGACTGGTGACACGGCCGGTAAGCCAGAGGGTCACCTTGGCTTCTGGGTCGCATTCCACAGACATCCGGGTTGGTTGTGTGGCGACATTGGTGGTGCAGGGCACAGAATATTGGAACTTTGCGCTACTGGTCATGCCTCAACTGTGCGCACCTGTGCTATTGGGGCTGGACTTCCAGAGCCACCTCGAAAGTGTGACTATGGCATATGACGGGCCCCTCCCACCACTCACTGTCAGGAATCCTCAGTTTTGTGGGACCTCGCCATATACCCCGCTACTGACCACACACACACACACCGACCCACACATCCGACCCAGCACCATGCCGACAGCTGCGCTACTGACACCACTTGCAGCCTCTCCACCCTCAAGATCCCTCCCCCACCGCTGTTCGCCAACCTGACCCCCGACTGTAAACCTGTGGCAACTAAAAGCAGGAGGTACAGCGCGGGGGACAGGGCCTTCATTCAGTCGGAGGTGCAGCGGCTGCTCAGGGAGGGGATCATTGAGCCAAGCACAAGCCCTTGGAGGGCCCAGGTGGTTGTTGTTCGGACCGGGCAGAAAAATAGGATGGTCGTGGACTATAGTCAAACCATCAATAGGTTCACGCAGCTTGTCGCGTACCCCCTACCCCGCATCGCGGATATGGTCAACCAGATAGCTCAGTACAAGGTGTACTCGACAATAGATCTGAAATCCGCTTATCACCAGCTCCCCATCCACCCAGAGGACTGCCCCTACACCGCCTTCGAGGCGGGCGGCAGGCTCTATCACTTCCTGCGCATCCCCTTCGGTGTCACAAATGGTGTCTCGGTCTTCCAGAGGGAAAAGGACCAGATGGTGGACCAGTGCCAACTGAAGGCCACATTTCCCTATCTGGAAAACATCACCATCTGTGGTCACAACTGGCTGGATCACAACGCCAACCTCCAACGATTTTTCCAAGTGGCCAAAGCCCTGAACCTTACTTATAATAGGGACAAGTGTGTGTTCGGAACCACCCGCCTCGCTATCCTTGGGTATGTCATGGAAAAAAGGGTCATTGGCCCTGACCCCGACCGTATGTGCCCCCTGTTAGAGCTTCCTCTTCCCACCACTCTCAAAGCCCTCAGACGGTGCCTGGGCTTCTTTTCCTATTACGCCCAATGGGTTCCTCATTACGCAGACAAGGCCCGCCCCCTGGTCAAGTCCACCACATTTCCCCTCTCTGCCGAGGCCCACACGGCCTTCAGCCGCATTAAAGGGGACATTGCCAAAGCAACGATGCATGCGGTGGACGAGACCATTCCCTTCCAAGTAGAGAGTGACGCCTCCGACTTTGCGCTGGCTGCTTCCCTCAATCAGGCAGGCAGGCCAGTAGCATTCTTCTCTCGTACCCTTCAAGGCTCTGAAATTCAGCCCTCCGTGGTGGAGAAAGAAGCCCAGGCCATAGTGGAAGCTATTAGGCACTGGAGGCACTATCTCGCCGGCAGAAGGTTCACCTTGCTGACTGAGCAGCGCTCAGTTGTGTTCATGTTCAGTAACCAACTGCGGGGCAAAATCAAAAATGATAAAATTTTGCGGTGGAGAATAGAACTCTCCACCTACAACTATGATATCCTGTACTGGCCTGGAAGGCTCAATGAGCCCCCTGATGCCCTATCCCGGGGAGCGTGTGCCAGCGCACAGCTCGACCAGCTATACGCCCTCCTTGCACATCTTTGCCATCCGGGGGTCACCCGATTTTACCATTTTGTGAAAGCCCGGAACCTGCCGTACTCCCTTGAGGACATCAGGACGATGACCAGGGACTGCCAAGTCTGCGCTGAGTGCAAACTGCACTTCTACCGTCCTGAAAAGGCGCAACTTATCAAGGCCACCCGCCCGTTTGAGCGACTGAGTGTTGACTTTAAGGGCCCCCTTCCCTCCACCGATCGCAATGTCTACTTTCTCAATATTATCGACGAGTACTCGCGGTTCCCCTTTGCCATCCCCTGCCCCAACACCACTACCACGTCCATCATAAAAGCCCTGCGCCAGCTCTTCACTCTGTTCGGATATCCCTGCTATATCCACAGTGATAGAGGGTCCTCCTTTATGAGTGATGAGCTGCACCAGTACCTGCTGGGTAGGGGCATTGCTACTAATCGGACCACGAGTTATAATCCCCGGGGAAATAGACAGGTGGAGAGGGAGAATGCCACAGTGTGGAAGGCCACACTTTTAGCCCTTAAGTCAAAAGGGTTGCCGGTCTCTCGATGGCAGGAGGTCCTCCCTGAGGCACTCCACTCTATCCGCTCCCTGTTATGTATGTCCACCAATGCCACCCCTCACGAGCGCCTATTCTCTTTTCCCAGGAAGTCTGCCACTGGGACCACCCTACCGGTTTGGCTGACATCCCCAGGGCCAGTGCTGCTCCGGAAACATCTGAGGAGCAATAAATACTCCCCACTGGTCGAGAGGGTTCACCTTCTACATGCGAACCCCCAGTATGCCTACGTGTTCTTACCTGATGGGCGGGAGGACACGGTCTCCGTCCGCGACCTGGCACCAGCAGGAGCAGCAGACCCCTACCCTGAACACTCCACGGTAACTATGAACCCTGTACCCAAGGTGATACCGTGCACACCGAACCCTACACAGACTACTCACGACACTCCTATACCAGGCGTCTCTTATGCGCATATACCAGGCACCTCGCACACGCATGAGGGATCAATGACGCCTAGTGGGCTGACACCTCCAGTTAGGCCGGAACCAGCACAACCACCGTCTCCGGTGCAATCACCACCGGCACCTGTGCAATCACAGCCGGTGCTACGTAGATCGCAGCGACAGATTCGACCACCTGATAGACTTAACCTGTAAATATACTTGTAAGAAACTTCGCCCCATGGGGACTCTCTTTTAAAACAAAGGGGGGGGGGTGAATGTGGTGAACTACATATACCTGTCTGGACACGCCCCCTGATGACTGCTCCTGTGGCTCCTCCCGCAGACCCCTGTATAAAGACGATTGAGGCCTGAGCCCGGCCTCATTCTCCAGGATGTAGCATGGTGGTCAACTACTGCTTGTTCTTTCTTCCAGTCAATAAAAGCCGATACCTCGACTTCACGTCTCAGAGAGTTATTGATGGTGCATCAGCCGTGGAAGAGGGAAAAGGGGGAGGAGCCCCAGAGGGATGTGATGGACAGGTAAGGAGAGAGGGAAAAGGGGATGGGAAATGTTGAAGGAGAGGCGGTGGGTATTAGCGGAAGTTGAAGAAATTGATGTCCATGCCATCAGGTTGGAGGCTACCCAGCCGGTATATAAGGTGTTGTTCCTCCAACCTGAGTGTGGCTTCATCAAGACAGTAGAGGAGGCCATGGACTGACACGTTGGAATGGGAATGGGAACTGGAATTAAAATGTGTGGTCACTGGGAGATTCTGCTTTTCCTAGTGGACAGAGCGTAGGTACTCGGCGAAGCGTAGGTGTCCGGTCTCACTGATATACAGGAGACCACACCAGGAGCACCAGATACAGTATACGACCCCAACAGACTCACAAGTGAAGTGTCTCCTCACCTGGAAGGACTGTTTGGGGCCCTGAATAGTAGTGAGGGAAGAGGTGTAGGGGCAGGTGTAGCACTTGCTCCGCTTGCAAGGGTAAGTGCCAGGAGGGAGATCAGTGGATCGGGAGTTGCATAGGGAGCGATCCCCGTGGAAAGCAGAAAGTGTGGGGGGGGGGGAAGGGAAGGATGTGCTTGGTGGTGGGATCTTAGTGATTGCAGAAGTTAGGGAGAATTACGTGCTGGACACGGGGGCTGGTGGGGTGGTAGATGAGGGCAAGAAGAACCTGATCCCTGGGAGAATGAGGTGAGGGCAAACATGCACAAAATGGAAGAGGAGCTGTGGTTGAGAGCAGCATTGATGGGGGAGGAAGGGAAACCCTTTTTTTAAAGAAGGAAGGCATCCCCTTCGTTCTGGAATGAAAACCCTCATCCTCAGAGTAGATGTAGTGGAGATGGAGGAATTAAGAGAAGGGGATGGTTTCACAAGTAACAGTTTGGGAAGAGGTATAGTCCAGGTAGCTGTGAGAGTCAGTGGATTTACAATAGACATCAATAGATAAGCTGTCTCCAGAGACAGAGACAGAGAGATTGAGGAAGGCGAGGGAGGTGTTGGAAATGGACCAGGTAAGTTTGAAGCAGAGTGGAAGTTGGAGGCAGAGTTGATGAGCTTCATGTGGGTACAGAAAGCAGTACCAGTGCAGTCGTCGATGTAACGTAGGTAAAGTTGAGGAGTGATATCAGTGTAGGCTTGGAGCATAGACTTCCACGTAGTCGACAAAACGGCAAGCATAGCTGGACCCATGTGAGTGCTGATGGCTACACCTTTTGTTTGAAGGTGCTCCCCAGGTTACGTTTGTCACTTGAAGAGTTGGCAAGTTGGAAATGTGGCTGCTTTACAATACACTTAAATAAAAACATGGTCCATCCAACATGATGTTACACCAGGACATTCAACGTAACCAATCAGCATTCTCTGTGAAGCACAATGATATTGCCATGGAGTTACCACAAGGCAGAGAGATGCCTACGGCTCCACAACAGCCAGCAAATCCATCCCATCAGTTTCTAAATATCTCTCTGTATGGGCAGGCTGTCCATAAGTTGGGTGGTCATAACCCAGGAGGACCAGCAACCGATTTTCCCTTTTAAGTGAACAACCATAAATCTAGGACTTTGAGACAGTGATCTCCTTGATCTCCTTACAAGTGTTGGTGTCATATCAACAGCTTGGTTTTGGGTGGAATTCAAGTAGCTTCATTTCTTTGTGCAACTTGCTTGGATTTGGGGTTTCATGTCCTGGCACCTGCACTGAATCTATTTCACGAACAAGTACCTCAGGATTCACACTTGCTTCATCTCCAAGGAGATCATTTAATCTATATGAACACTGGATTCTGTGGGCAATTTTACAAGATGTCTCCTGGCTCCACTGGCTTCCAATATGGTTCCCACTTCTCATCTATATGAGCTCAACATGTTGCGGTGGGGGCACTGAGGGGAGTGGATATGGATGGCCAAGGAGACAAATGTGTTTATCTTCTGATTAGTGTCACAGTGCTTTTCTTGACTCAGCTGCTTCAGTTCATCTCTAGAAGAGTACTTCACCTATGTACAGACAAGAGAAGATCTGCAGCTGCTGGAAATCCGAGCAACACACACAAAATGCTGGAGGAACTCAGCAGGCCAGGCAGCATCTATGGAAAAGAGTACAGTCAATGTTTCAGGCTGAGGCCCTTCATCAGGACTGGAGAAAGAAAGGTGAGGAGGAAATGTTAGAAGGTGGGGGGAGGGGAGGGAGAAACACAAGGTGAGAGGCGAAACCGGGAGAGAGGGAGGGGTAAAGAGCTGGGAAGCTGATTAGTGAAAGAGATAAAGGGCTGGAGAAGGGGTATCTGATAGGAGAGGACAGAAGACCATGGAAGAAAGAAAAGGGGGAGGAGCACCAGAGGCAGGTGATGGGCAAATAAGGAGATAAAATGAGAGAGGGAAATGGGAATGGGGAATGGTTCAAGAAATCAATATTCATGCCATCAGGTTGGAGGCTACCCAGACGGATTATAAGATGTTGCTCCTTCAATCTGAGTGTGGCCTCATCACGACAGTAGAGGAGGCCACGGACTGACATATCGGAATGGGAATGGGAATTAGAATTAAAATGGGTGGCTTCTGAGAGAGCATACTCTTTCTGGTGGATGGAGCATAGGTGCTCGGCAAAGCAGGCTCCCAATCTACGTCCGGTCTCATCGATATACAGGAGGCCGCACTGGGAGCACCAGGTACAGTAGGTAACCCCAACAGACTCACAGGTGAAGTGTCGCCTCACCTGAAAGGACTGTTTGGGGCCTTGAATGGAGGAGGCAGTGCAAGGACAGGTGCAGCACTTGTTCCGCTTGCAATGTTAAGTGCCAGGAGGGAGATCAGTGGGGAGAGACGAAGGACAAGTAGGGAGCGCTCCCTGCAGAAAGCAGAAAGTGGGTGGGGAGAGTGAAAGATCTACTTGGTGGTGGGATCCCGTTGGAGATGGCAGAAGTTACAAAGAATTATATGCTGGATGAGGAGGCTGGTGACATGGTGGGAGAATGGCATAAGGGCAGATGTACTCGAAATGGAAGCAATACGATTGGGGGCAGCATTGATGCTGGAGGAGGGGAAGCCCCTTTCTTTAAAGAAGGAAGACAGTTCCTTCATTCTGGAATGAAAACCCTCATCCTGAGAACAGATGAGGCAGAGACGGAGAAATTGAGAGAAGGGGATGACATTTTTACAAGTAACAAGGGTGGGAAGAGGTATAGTCCAGGCAGCTGTAAGAGTCTTTGGGTTTATAATAATATCAGTTGTTAAGCTGTCTGTAGAGAAAGAGAGAGAGATCGAGAAAGGGGAGGGAGGTGTCAGAAGTGGATTAGGTAAATGTGAGGGCAGGGTGGAAGTTGGAGGCACAATTATTGAGAGTGAGGTCAAGTTCCACCAGATGGAGGAAGTTCTCCATTCCCATTTCCCTCTCTCAGCTTATCTCCTTACCTGCCCACCACCTCCCTCTGGGGCTCCTCCCCCTTTTCCTTCCTCCATGGCCTCATGCCTCTCCTATCAGATTTCTCCTTCTCCAGCTCTGTATCTCTTTCACCAATCAACTTACCACGCCCCTCCCCCTCCTGCTTTCACCTATCACCTTGTGTATCTCCCTCCCCTCCCCCCACCTTTTAACTCTGACCTCTCATCTCCCCCCCACCCCAGTCCTGATGAAGGGTGTCGGCCCAAAGCATTGACTGTACTCTTTTCCACAGACATTGCCTGGCCTGCTGAGTTCCTCCAGCATTCTGTGTGTTATTTCACCTGTGCATACGATGAGTGCTCAGCTGCAGCCTGAGCTTTCGTTATATTCATTACAAAGCTGAAACACTGCATGCCTCTCCTCCCCAGCACGCTCACAGTGCTATACGTCCATCAACACAGGTATGTAGATGCTTAGATACACAAACAGGGACGTGAGATTGATCTAACCCGACAGTGATGCCCATATCTCATAATGTGAAATAAAAGAAATTGGTTTGTAAATTTTGGCTATTATGTTTTAGCTACATTTTGAAGCCTATTGCATTGGCAATTTCGTGGTTTAGTGATGAGTTCCAACTCTGACAAAGAGTCATTTCTGGATCACCGGAGAGAGGATGGTTAGTTTCCCCTCCCTACTTGATATTCCAGTCACTAAGTTAGGATGTGTGCTGGTTGTTCTACCGTGGTGGGGAGTGCTCACTTTGCATGAGGAGCACAGCCAGTCCCCAGGAGTCTTCATAACTCAGAGTGGAACTGGAGCACTCACAGAAATACAAGAGCAATTGACTCAATTTTCACCCCAAAGCCTTTCCAGTGACAAAGCACCAGCCAGTTTTGTGATGGGTTGCTCTCCTCATGGCATGTGAAGTACAGCTCTGAGAGATTTCAAGAAAGGCAATAGCATCCAAAGAGGGCAAAGAGGAAAACTTAGCTGGACAATATCCACCCCTAAGAAATGTATGCTGTCCTCCACCCCTGCTGGGGCCCTAGTGTGCCCCATCTACAAAGTCCCCACATCAGGTGACCAAGCCCTTCCAAAAAAAAACCCCTTAAAACAAGAGCAATTAGCACAAAGGAAGGAAATAACCTCCAGATTTACTCTGAGTAATAAGTTATCCCCTAAAAAAGAAATACATCATTATGCTCTAAAATCACTGGATTAAAAACACAGAACTCCAACCTAACAGAACTATAAGAATACTCTCTACGTTAACCACAGTGATTCAACAAGGCAGACAAACCCAATCCTCTTAAAGGCTACTAGCAATATGCAACAAGGGTCTGAAGAAAAGTCTCGGCCCGAAACATCGACTGTTTATTAATTTCCCATCTACGCTGCCTGACTTGCTGAGTTTCTCCAGTATTTTGTGCATGTTGCTCTGGATTTCCAGCATCTGCAGACTTTGTTGTGTTTATGATATGCAACAACTGTTTTGATAAATGAAAAAAAAAATAGATGCTAGAATTCTGAAAAATAAGGCCTTCAACATGACATATTAATTCTGAGTCTTTCCAGCGTTAACAGTGTTTTCAGACTTTCAGCAGATGCTAAATCTTTGCCCAGAGATTGTGAGAGCTACTCCATCAAAAGGTTGAAGTGATTGATTCCAGGAAGATTTTGACAGTAAGGAGGGAATTTCTGCAGATTAGGGACAGAGGTCTAGGAGAGAAACCAAAGAATCTTTCCCCTGCCACTTGGAATGTGGCCCTTCAGCCCACAATGATGTGCTGACCTATATAAACCAACTTGATGATCAATCTGTCCCTTCCCTCTCACACAGCCCATAACTCTCTATTTTACTTACTTACTTGCTAACTTACTGCCCGTCACAACGCTGTTGTTTAGGGCAGCAGTGAAGGTCCTCCATTTCTGTCTGTCCATACCGCCACACTCAGATGCAGAATGATTCTTCATTGCTGTTTCTGTACCCATTTTGTTTTGAAAATCATGGTTGTTCGCCCTGAGCTGAACCCCCAAACCTGGAGGACTGAGGGACTCTGGCCCCCACCCTTTGACTTGTACTCACTGGAATTTAGAAGATTGCGGGGGGGGGGGGATCTCTTTGAAACCTACTGAATGTTGAAAGGACTAGATAGGGTGGATGTGAAGAGGATGTTTCCTATGGTGGGGGTATCCAGAACTAGAGGGTGCAGCCTCAAAATTGAGGGGCGACCCTTTAGAACAGAGGTAAGGAGGAGGAGTTTTTAGCCAGGGAGTAGTAAATCTGTAGAATGCTCTGCCACAGACTGCGGTGGAGGCCAAGTCCCTGTGTATATTTAAGGTGAGAGTTGATCCTTTCCTGATTGGTCAGGGTATCAAAGGATATGACGAGAAGACAGGTGTATGAGGTTGAGTGGGATTCGGGAGCAGCCATGATGGAATGGTGGAGCAGATTTGATGGGCTGAATGGCCTACTTCTGCTCCTATGTCTTATAGTCTTATGGACCCTATCAAGAGCCAAAGCACAAGGCCCTGACTCTAGCCAACATAGTTTTCCAGGTCATTGAGGCATGCAAGCCTCCAAGCCCCAAGACAAGGCTGTATGGTCCTCTTAGAGAATTTTACTTACATCCACGAGTCTCGTAATTGTTCCTAATGTATTGGTTTCTACCATCACCTACAACACTGCACTCTGCACCAATTGCTCTGTAAAAAAAGACTACCTCGGACGTCTCCCATAAGTTTTTCTGCCCTCACCTTAAAAATATTTCCTCCTGTATTGGCCAATCCACTTCTCTACCACACAGGAGGGGAGGGAGATGTACAGGAGATCGGAAGACCGGAAAGTGTGCAAAGAGATGTGGTGTGAGGGCTGCAGAGGGGAAGTGGGCCTAGGTGCTGTTCTGTGCTTTACTGGATAGGATTGAGGTAGAACTGATACAAAGTTAAAGCTTGGATACTGGGTGAAATAGGCTGTGTGTTAATCCTGACCAGAATAAGGTTCCAGGTATCTGAGTGGTGTTGAGAGAGCTACACTTCAATTGAACAGTAACTGGGAAGAAATAGATTTAAAGTTAATTTTGTTCTCTACAAAAACTTTAGAATGACAAATAAAAACCAAACTACTGGAGCAACTCAGCAGGTCAGGCAGCATCCGTGGAGATGCAGGGATTTTGGGTTGAGATCCTGCCTCCGGACTCAGAGTGTAGAAGACAGATAACCAATATAAAATGGAGAGTGGGAGATGAGGTCGGGTCTGGAAGGGGTGATAGGTGGAACCAGGTGAGGAAGGAGGATGATGGGCAGATGGAGCTGTGGATGGGTGGAACTGAAAGACAATAACTGGTGGGTGATGAATGGAAACAGAAAACAGAAGGGGACAGATGGAAACAGGTGGAGGAGGGGAGGATGGAAGGCAACATGGAGACCAAGAGGCTGGAATCTTTATGAGTAAGAAAAGTGAAAAGTGGAACCAAATAAGGGAGCGGCCATGGGCTGATGGAGGAGTAGGAGACTCAGTGGACTAAGTATGCAGCTAAGAGGAAGATGGAATCAGGTGAGAGTGAAAACAAAACTGGGTATTGGTGTGCTGACAGGATGGAGGAGATATTTGAGACCTGGGTGGATCAGAGGGATAAAGAAAGGTGCTTGGGTGAGGTGGGAGTAGGATAGTGAATTTATTGCATTGATTAGGATAATTAAGGATGGACAATAAATGATGGCTTTACCAGTGATAACTACTTCTTGGGAGTGAAGTTCAACCGACTCAGATTTCCCAGTCCCATTGCTTTTCAGTACATAAAGTGGCATATGTTAGTGGGTGTCCAAGAGTGATCTGTTTGTCATCTCATCATGAGACAGATAACGTGATCCAGTTTCTCCATGGGATTTATAGCCTTTTAATCATTTGTAGCACTCCGTTATTGTGGAGATAATGCACAGGGTGCCACAGTTTCCAGGCAACCTCCACTCCTCACCAATCAGTCTATAAATCAGGTTCGAGGATAACAGTCATTAATGAACTTGTCTTTGACTAGCTGCTACTATCAAGAGTGGATCTTTCAGTATGGCATTTCCCACTGCAGAAAAGAAAGAAAACTGACACAAACACACATTAATTTGAAATACTGATAACAACTCAGAAACTGTATGCAAGAATAGAATTAATAACCCTCACTATGTACTGCTGATAAGGACACATAAAATCCAATCTTCAAATTACCAATAGCATGCAAGGCAGTCATTAACATACACCTACAGCCTGCAGAAATGTACTTTACATCAGGGCCATTGATGCTTTTTAGTTTTATTCCAGGATTCAAAATTAAATTCTCCAAACATTAGGCAAAGGAGAGAAATCGTTATAAGACCTTTAAACCATAAGATATAGGAGCACAATTAAGCCAATGGACCCATCATGCCTGCTCCGCCATTTCATCACGGATAATCCATTTCCCTCTCCTGCCTTCTCCCGTATCTCCTCATGCCCTGACTAATCAAGAATCTATCACCCTCTGCCTTAAATATATCCAATGACTTGGCCTCCACAGACGCCAGTGGCAATGAATTCCACGGATTCACCTCCCTCTAGCTAAAGAAATTCCTCCTCATCTCCGTTCTAAATGGACATCCCTCTATTCTGAGGCTGTGTCTTCTGGTCTTATTCTCCCTTACCATAGGAAACATGCTCTCTTCATCCACTCCATCAAGGCCTTTCAACATTCAATAGGTTTTAATGAGATTCCCCCCCCCCCCCCCCCCCATTCTTCTGAATTCCAGTGAGTACAGGACCAGAGCCATCAAGCACTCATAATAAGACAAGCCTTTCAATCTGGAATAATTTTCGTGAACCTCCTTTGAACCCTCTCCAATGTCAGCATATCCTTTCTTAGATAATGGGCCAAAACTGCTCCCAGTACTCCAAGTGTGGCCTCAGCAGTGCCTTATGAAGCCTCAACTTTACATCCTTGTTTATAATTTGAGATCAAATTATCCAACAAGAGCAGGGAAGTCCATCAGGATAAAGCAGAGAATGTTGCTTTCCAATGTCAAGATAGTTTCCCCTGTATTTTTATTCCTGCCTGATTTGATTCAAATTGTATTATTGAAGTAACCCATTAATAACAAGTGCAGAAACAGGAATGCCCACTCGTTAGTTTTACCCAGACTGAGAACTGTTCAGGGAAGCACAGTGTGTCTCTTGCCCATGTTAATAATGTTGGAAGATGGTTTAACAAGGACAAGATTCAATTGTCTCGTAAGTGTGCATGGGATCATTGCATTCCACAATCCAACTACTTTATACAGTTAAAGTCACACTGAATTTATTGTCAAATGCACAAGTACATTTATTCACAGGTACAATAAAAAACTGACTTGCTGAATCAGACCCAAAGTGTCAGAGACAATATTCACAAGAATGAGACGAGGGCCATGGTCAACAGCATTTCTCACCAATTAGAGTGTTGAGGAAGATTGAAACATCGAGGCAAATGCAGAGAGCCAGCCATTCTCAGAGAGGTCACTGGGTTTGAGTGGCTGTCCTCACAGGGGGGTTTGAGTCGCTGCCCTCGGAGAGGCCCTTGGGTTTGAGTCATTGCTCTCGGAGGGGCAGCTGAGTTTGTCGCTGCTTTCGGAGCTGGGTTTGAGTTGCTGCCCTTGGAGGGGTTGCTGTGTCTTGGCGCTCTCAGAGATGTTATCAAAACTCCCAGATTTATGGATTGGACTGTAGTTCATATCGGCCTTTTTCAGTTCTATTTTTTCCTGTGTTTTCTCCCATTCTTTCTTGTTCCTTATTGGCAGGCTGGGAGGGGGGGGCTTGGGGTTTGATATCCTTGTTCGTTCACCATGTGGGTGATCTGTTAGTTTTTGTGTGAGGGAGGTGTTGGGGAGGTTTGGGGATGCGAGGTTTTGTTTCTTTTTCTTTTTGTATGGAGGAATTGACAGCTTTTATAGCTACCTGGAGAAGACAAATCTCAGAGTTGTACTCTGCACACATACTTTGATAATAAAATGAATCTTTGAAGAACGCGTTAAGCATAAATTATGCAAAATTATACAAAAAAGACCACAATCAGAACAAGAAAAAAACAAAGTAATAAAACAAAACACACTGATACAGCTAACGGGCAGCTTTGTTAACACCAAGTGCACTGCTTAATTTAGTTCTGCAGAGGTCTCAGGTAAAGCTCCACTGAAAGCCAGAGGAAAATGCATTGCCATAAATGGCAGCAGATCTTTGAAGCGCATATCTGTAGCCATGTTCAGGGTCAACCGTTAGCGAGATCATCAGGGTCCCTCTGCCAGTGTGTTTGCTATTACCAGTCACTCAGCCAGCCAGGCTGAGGAAGGGGGTGCAGTCCGTAGACAAGCCTTCATGGCCCACTTGTGCTTAATGTCGTTTTCACTGTCTACCTGCACTGTTGTTGCAGTTAATAATCGGTTTTATCTGAGTAACCTTGTCTATACATATTGGTTGAATAAACATTTTTGTTTGTTTAAATAATTAATTACAAGAAGAATGATTTGAAACTGAAAATCAAACCACGGCAGATGCTGGAAATCTGAAACAGAAACAGAAAAAGCTGGAAGCACTCAACACATCAGTATCAGAATCAGATTTTTAACTCTGACTCACATGATTTGAAATTTGATGTTTTGCAGCAGCGGTACATTGCTGTACTATTAATTACTATAAATTAGAAATCTGAATAGTGCAAACGAAAGGAATAATGAGATAGTGTGCATGGGTTCAATGTCCATTCAGAACTCTGATGGCAGAGGGGAAGAAACTACTCCTGAATCATTGAGTGTGTGTCTTCAGGTTCCTGTACCTCCTCCCTCATGGTAGCAATGAGAAGAGGGCATGTCCTGGGTGATGGGGGACTTTAGTGTTGGATGATCCCTTCTTGGGACGCCTCCTCTTGAAGATGTCCTTAATGATGGGGAGGGTTCGAAGTGAAAATATAATTATTATCAGACTATATGCACTATACTGTATACACACTTGAGATTTGTCTCCTTACAGACAGCCACAAAACTAAGAAACCCAACAGAACCTATTAAAAAAGACCACCAAACCCCCAACAGGCAGAAAAAAAGAAACAAATTGAGCTAGCAATAAAAGGAAGCAAGTAACATTCAGAAGTGAAATGCATGAAAGAGAGTCCACAGCCACAAAGCCAATCATCACTGCTGCTGATCTAGTAGCCTGTTAGTTGCAGGCCACAACCTCAGTTCTGCGCAAAGATGAGTAAACTTCATGGAGCAGTGAGCTGAACTGGTCCATCCCTTGTCTCCAACCCCAACACCTTGACTTTTTCAATCTGGCCTGGCAGTGGGTCGTTCCTCACTCTCGGACCCAGGCCCTGCCACTTCGATTCGCTCTTGGGCCCAGGACCCGCCACCTCGATTTGGCCTGCACCCAACCTTTCCAATCCAACCAGACATTTAAATTGGCTTGCCCCTCACTCTTGGGCTTGTGTCCCTACTGCCCCAACTCTGCTTCACTTCAATTCTACTGCCCTGAATTGCCTACAAGTCCAGCCCAGCAGCCAAACATTGGCTCATTCCCCCTCTTGGGCCTGGGCCCCAAGATGGCTACTGACCAGTTAAGGCAGAGCAAGACATTAGAACTAAAAAAAATTGCTGCGAGGAACAATCAAGCCTGAAAGAAAAAGCCCAACGCATGGAGGTACGGTTGAGTTTAAACAAAAGCTGCCAGCACATGCTATTTGGAAGGGGGAACATAATTGAGCTTTTTATTTAAAAAAGGCCATAAATGGAAGCATTTAGGGTTCATAGGGACTGAGCACTGGGTGATAATAATAATTACAAACAAGGAAGAAGTGGCTGGCTACATCAGAAAGATCACATTGGGTAATTGGAACTGTATTTTGAAGCAAATGAAATGGCCAGTGAAAAGCAGGTACCACTTTTGCCAAGTGCATTAGGTTTAAAGACATATAGTTAGCTTTGAAGTTTGATTGTTCCAAACAAAGCAGCAGAAATTAGCTTTCCTGATGTTGTCAAAGTAACACAAGAACACTTCGACCCAAAGCCTTTGTTGATTGCGGAATGCTTTAAGCGAAATCAAAAAGGGGAGTCCATTCAGCATACATGGTTGAATTGAATTGTTTGTCTGAGCATTGTCAGTTTGGTAATGGGCTTAACGATACACTGAGACATGTTTTAGCTCATGGAATCTTGCAAGAAGCACTCAAAAACGGCTCCTAAGTGAAGCACAGCTTACATTCAAGCGAGCCGTGGAAATCACTGTTTCAATGGAAACTGCAGACAGAGATGCAATTGAATTGCAGTCAGGAATGAAAGTGAGAGTGAACAAAATTGCATTGTCTAAACTGAAACTGGCCTGGTCAATCAAATTGTGTTACTGCTGTGCCAGGAGCTCACATACACCAAACAAATGCAGATTTAAAGGTGAAACTTGCAGAAAATGCAACAAAATAGGACACATTCAAAGAGCATGTTGGACAGACGAAAGTAAATGCTCTGCACAAGGAAGAGAAAAAGCTAAAAATCAAGTTGCAATTTCAAAAAGAGCAGTAATCTGCATGCTGTTGTTGAAAAATCTGATAGTTACAGGAGTGACGCCGGATTGTGTAGCCCTAAGATTTACAGTGTGAAAATTCACAAAAGACAAGCAATATGGCTTACACCAGAAGTGAAAGGCAAATTAATTGAAATGGAATTGGGTACTGGCTCAGCCTTCTCAGTCATCCCACAAAATGAGTTTGAACGGCATTTCAAAGGTACTAAACTGAAGCCAGCAGATATCCAATTAAGAACTTATAAGGAGAAAAGATAACTCCTGTGGGAATGGCATTCATAACTGTGAAATACAACAAATAAGAGCTTGTACATAGTTAAAGAAGAAGGACCAGCATTATGGGAGCATGATCGGATGAGACAACTACAACTTGATTGGAGATCCATCCACCATTTGCAGACCACATAACCTACAATGAAGCCAATTGAGAGCAAATTAAGGAAGGTGCTGGATGATGGCACAACTGTCTCCATAGTAAAGTCCCTACAGAGGGAAAATGGGCATTGGTGCCAGTCTCTGTGCCTCTGGTTGGAAAGTATATTAGACCAGGGAAGGACTACTTTGTTCAGAGGAAGCGTGAAAGTGATGGAAACAGTGGTCCAACTACAACTATTTTTGTAGGCAACATATCTGAGTGAGCTGCTCATATGTTAATCAGGCAATTACTTGTGAAATTTGGCGATGCTTTAAGCTGGAAGAGAATTTAAGGAGCTTCAGGAAAGCTGCAAGCATTCGGCTTCTGTGAGTATAAAGATCCAGAAACTAACCTGCGTACATTGAGGTTATTAAGGTTGCATGAACTTCAAGTGGGAGACAAAAAGCTGCTTGTAAAAGTAGACGCAAAGACCAAAGCCCAGGAGTCAATGGAGATACAAAAACAGAGGATTCGTCAGATGATGTCGTGGATGAGGAAACAAAGAGGAGAGATCAAATCAGAAAGGAAGCAATCGAATAATAATAAAATACTCCAATGAAATAAATGGATCTTCCCAAGATCAAGATACACAAACTAGAAGAAAAAGGAGAGAACAGATGGAGAGAAAGAATGTGAATTTTATTGTTTATTTATTTAGATACAACATTGAGTAGATCCTTCTGACTCTTTGAGCCACATCACCCAGCAACCTCTAGCCTAGTTACGGGACAATTTACAATGACCAATTGTAAGCCAGTATGTTGGTTTACCGATTGCAAACCAATGTACCAACCAGTGTGATTTTGAACTGAGAGAGCAAACTTGAGCACCTGGTGGTCATGGGGAGAATGTACAATCTGCTTACAGACAGAAGAGGGAATTGAACCCATGTTGCCTGTACTGGAAAGCACTGTGCTAAGCACTATGCTACAGAGAGCACACAATATGAATGGTAAAGAGAAAGGTGTGAACGAGAGAGGGAACATGAGAAAGAAAATGGGGTTGAAGTAGATCCAAAGAGTCAATTGATAGAGAAGAAAGTTGGCTCCCACTGTTGGAACCACTTTCTGCAGTCTCAGAGTGAAGTTCTACAACCACCACGGAGGAGGCCCTAGAGCTCGAGATTGTTTCACAGTCATAAGTCTCATCTGCCAAGCAGAGCGATCCCCCTTGTCAGGAAAGACACTATCCCACAAGAGTAAGATATCTTCCACAGCGATTAAATCTTTAGATCTGAATTGGGACAATTTATAATTTACTGTGCTGTGAATGTCTGTAAAGTAGTTGTATTATATAATCCACTGTGTATAGAGTTGAGATGCATTTTCTATTGAGTTGGAGTTTATAGCAAAGCAGGGAGGAGTGTTGTGTATATAATATTTCAATAATTTTTGAGTAATTATGTATCTATATTATGTGGTTAAGAATCCTTTTTTGTTTAAATTATTAATTGCAGGTTATATGTAAAAATACATCATCGTGCTACCGCAAGATACATTCAAGCCTTGATTAAAGTAAAGACAAAGCCAGACCTGTATTACTGGGCTCCTGATCTTCTTTGAATTATTTTAATGTTTTAAAAGTACAAAACATAACGGGTTATGATCTTTGTTCTTCTGCAAATGTTGCCATTCATGCTAATAGTTCATGTTTTTTTGTGTAATTGGTTGAAATTTCCAGGCAATCAGCTGTGCTCTGATTTCTATATTTGGTTTTCGATGTTTATTGGGAATGATGGTTTTTATCTTTTGCACTGTGGCCAAGTACAAGCTGTGGTGGTCAGAGACAGAGCAACACTAAGATGTAGAACAGTCACTAAGCAAGGAAATAGTGCTTCATTGTTGATTGAGTTGGTTGCCGAAAACCTGCTCAAAAACTGGCTGTACGCACTGTCTCCTCCCTTCCTCTTCCTCCACAATGTACATTCACAAATGGACTCCAAAGGAACTAAAAGTCTCAGGGCACTCAACAAGCTAACAATCACAATAACGCCACCTTTTAACTCAAGTTCGTGATGAAAGAGTTCAGGTCAGATGATTAAAGTTTGTTATAGCAAAAGATTTTAAGGAATATCTTAACAAGAGCATATAAGTGCAGAGGTGCAGAGGTTTAGAGTGAGAATTCCAGAGTTTAAGGTTACAGGTCAGGCAGTTGAAAGCCCAATGGTAGAGCAACCACTGTGAAGAGAATGCAAGGAGCCAGATTCAGAGAATTGAAGAGACATGAAGAATTAAGAGACGGTTTGGAAGGATGGAAGACGTTGCTGAGAAGCTGGGCAATGGTGGGGGAGGGGCATAAAAATGCACACAGATTTTAAAATTGATTCTTTGTCAAAGATGGAGGCTGTGTTGGTTATCATGCTTAAGTTCAATGAGTGGATCAACAAGACCAGGTTAATGAATAGACAGTAGTTTTGGATCTTCCACGTGGGCCACAACCTTGTCATGGTTTGGAGGCTTGCGTGCCTCAATGACTTGGAGTCAGGATCTTATGCTTTGGCTCTTGGTAGGGTCACCCATGCCAAACAGGTCAAAGGGCAGAGGCCAGACTAAGAGTGGTCCACCAGTCTTCCAGCTTCAGGGGTTCAACTCAACTCAGCGCTAACAACCTTGACTAATAAAACAAAATTGTTACAGAAACAACAATGTTGAATCCTTCAACATCTGAATGTGATGGTATTTCTAAGTCTCTCCCCAGGCCTTGCATGACTGACAGAAGTGAAAACCGAGAGGCAGCTGCTGATGTGATGAACACCGCCAGAGATGGAGGACTTGCATGGCTGCCCTGCATGCCAGTGGCACAATGAGCAGTAACTAAGTAAGTGAGTAGTTCTGGATGTGCACAAGCTTATTTGAATAGAATGTCCTGGAGCAATTGGTTTTTGTAGAACATTTACTGTAAGGACAGTCCTGGATTGCCTGGCACACCACTTCCTGTGGCTCCAGTTTTCATAAAGAAATGACCAAGTAATCAGAACTGTAGCAGCCTCCAGGAGAAACCCCTCAGCCACCTGCCTTTTCAATAGCAGTGTTAACTTAGGCTATGCAGTGTCTGTGATAGAGGATGAATCATCCTGGCTACTGAACCACCTAATCTGCTGATTGAGGCTAAATGAGGATGTTACCAGGAGCACTGAGCTCTGACAAAGCAGTGTGGGCAGCGATCAAGACTACTTGCTAACTGCCATCAGGATTTGCCACTGCCAGCAGATGTAAGACCATGCCCTAACCAAAAAGGTATCTTGTACAATTTTACCACAAATGCCCCCCATCAAATCAGTCATCACTTTGGAACCTACCTGGTGCCATTAGTGCTCTGAAACCAAAGCTGCAGACTCGCACAATATGGTTGCTGCTCCTGCCGAGCCCAACCACACTCTCTCGATATTCACTGCAAAAGCAAACTACTAGAAGTCTGAACTTTGCACAGAAAATGCTGCAAACTCTCAGCAGGTCGGTTGGGGGGCAAAGCAGAATGAATGTTTCAGCTCAACAATCCTTCATCAGGAATTTAAATTTCTCATGAAAATGGGCCAAGATTTTCCTGAGTGAATTAAGGTGGAGCAAATGACTTCCTCCTGTGTGGATACTCCTTTGCATTTGGAAAGTTTTGTGATTTCCATTGTTGTCAAACTCACAAAAAAGAAGCCTGCAGAACTAGTTGAAATACAAATTGGCCTTGATCTAATCAAACATCAGAAAAGATTCAGAGATCTTCAGGACATTGACTTGAAGAATTAATTTTGTTTTGTCCTTCACTCCTCAAATGCTGCCTGAACCTAGCATTTTT
The DNA here is from genome assembly GCF_048418815.1 of Hemitrygon akajei. Lineage (NCBI taxonomy): Eukaryota > Metazoa > Chordata > Chondrichthyes > Myliobatiformes > Dasyatidae > Hemitrygon > Hemitrygon akajei. The sequence continues at coordinate 43,718,799 of NC_133131.1, forward strand.
GCTTTTTTTCCGCAGGAAAGCTGCATCAATCGTTAAGGACCCCCCCCACCATCTCTTCTTGCAGTTGCCACCAAGAAGGAGGTGGAGTTGTTAGGGTCACCATGATCTAATTAAATGGCAGGCCTGCTTGATGGATCCAGTAGTCCATTACCAAGGTTCCTTTTAAGCTGCATGAGTGCGTGGCCATGCGGTAAATGAAATGCTCCCACGCTCACACAGTAACCTTTGTTGTTGTGCAGCTGGAATTTTCTTTTACACAATGTTAATGTAATTTTGAAATCTATGTTAATATAACTGTGAAATACCCTGTAATTAATTATGTGCTAGTGAATATAATCCACACATTTTCTAAATAATAAGTGGACTACATTTTATGGCAGGGGTTCCCAACCTGGGGTCCACACACCACTTGGATAATGATAGGGGTTCATGACATAAAAATGGTTGGGAAACACTGTTTTAAAGTGTTAATCTATTTATGTTTCCAGTGTTGCAAATTACAATACTGTTACACATTGTAATACTAAACACAGAATGAAAGTTGGTAACTCATTGTTAATAAACCGCTGGCCTGCTGAACGCCGATGCCATCTAGACAAAATGTTTTACTTTTTGGCATCGTGCCTCTCAGTTGTTTTTACTGCTTGACATTTTCTACTTGTATTGGGAGTTGAGGTTTGTGTTTGTTTGTTGTGCACATTGCACAAAAAAAACTTTTAAGGTGTCATGCAGTTTTCAGGCCATGTAAAAATTTACTCAGAGCAATGTTGGTCCACGCAACTGTGAAAACATTTAGAGGGAACATTACTCATGACACCCCAATCTTATCACCAACTATTTTCCATCTACATCTTCCCTTGTATACTGCTACATGTCTCTCATTAGAAGGCACTAACAGGCAATTAACAAGTACAAGGAGATTTATTTTCCCAATTATTATTTACCTCAGCATAAAGGAATGAAAGAAATAACATTAATAGTCCTGATTTGGGTCTATTTATCATTTTTCCTCACCAGCCTTTCTTGCAACAATTACTTTTAAATAATAAGATCAAGGTGGTCAGACTCAAATGGATCCTTGTGGCTTAAAGCAAGACCAAGGTATGAAGAAAAGTCAAAGTCCTATGGATTTACTTTCAAGTGCTCTAGAACTCATGTTCTTATTGCTCATTTATTTATTATTATTATTTTGCTGTTTTTTCTTTTTTTTTTGTATTTCCACTGTTTCATTGTCATTTGCATGTTGGTTGCTTGCTCGTCTCTTTTCTGTATATTTTTTATTGATTCTCTGATATTTCTTTGTATTTACTGTGAATGCACACAAGAAAATGAATCTCAGGGTAGTATATGGTGACATATGTGTACCTTGATATTAAATTTACTTTGAATTTTGACTTTTCTCATACCTTGGTCTTGCTTTGAGCCACAAAGATCCATCTAGGTCTGACCCACCTTGATTTAATTATATAAAAGTTATTATTGTGAGAAAAACTGGTAAGGAAAAATGAGAAATGGACCCAAATCAGGACTATTAATGTCATTTCATTCCTTTGTGCTAAGAGGCAAACAATACTGTAATTGTGAAAATAAATCTCCAAGTACTTGTTAATTGCCTGTTACTGCCTTCTAATGAGAGACATGTAGCACTATACAAGGAAAAATGTAGATGGAAGTAATTGGAGATAAGACGGGCCATTGAATCCATCAAGAGGGCCTGCCATTTAAATATCAACTCCCTTTATGCACATTGGTTTGATCCAAGGACTGCCAGATATTTAAGAATTTGGAACAATGTACAGTATATGCTTGCTCCTTCATTTCTTACGGGTCGAAGTGTTGATCCCTCAATTGGAATTGGTTTATTATGGTCACGTGTATTGAAGTACAGCAAAAAGCTTGTCTTGCGTACTTTACACCTACACAGAGCATTGAGGTAAAGCGAAAACAGGATGCAGAAGTGTAACAGCTGCATGGGAAGTGCAGTTCAGGTCGGTAATAAGATGCAAGAGTGAAGATGATACCCATCACCTCTTTCCCATGAGTAAAAACGTCTAACATGATTGTTACTCTTATATTCTCAATGACTCTGGTATTGCTGCTTATTCACCCTCCAGTGGTATCAGCTACTTGTAGCATATGGTGATGCTGAATAAACTTTTCTCGGGCTTCCAGCCGGGTACATATATCAATTTCAACCAACTTTTCAATGACAGCTAATCAGCTGGTGGGAGTATTCAACCTCTCACTACTATGGGTGGAAGTTCCCACTTGCTTCAAAAAGGCAACAATTATACCAGTGCCTAAGAAGAATAATGTGAGCTGCGTTAATGACTATCGCTCAGTATCACTCACATCTGCAGTGATGTGAGCTTTGAGAGGTTGGTCATGACTAGATTGAACTCCTGCCTCAGCAAGGGCCTGAACCCATTGCAATTTCCCTATCACCACAATAGGTCAATGGTAGATGCAATCTCAATGGCTCTTCACACTGCTTTAGACCATCTAGACAACACAAACACCTACGACAGGATGCTGTTCATCGACTGTAGCTCAGCATTTAACACCATCATTCCCACAATCCTGATTGAGAAGTTGCAAAACCTGGGCCTCTGTACCTCTCTCTGCAATTGGATCCTCAACTTCCTAACTGGAAGACCATCTGTGTGGATTGGTGATGACATCTCCTCCTCGCTGACAACCAACACTGGTGCACCTCTGGGGTGTGTGCTTAGCCCACTGCTCTACTTTCTCTATATCCGTGAATGTGTGGCTAGGCATAGCTCAAATATCATGTATAAATTTGCAACCATTGTTGGTAGAATCTCAGATGGAGACAAGAGGGCGTACAGGAGTGAGATATGTCAAGTAGTGGAGTGGTGTTTCAGCAACAACCTGGCACACAACATCAGGTAGTAAGATGAAAGAGCTGATTGTGAACTTCAGGAAGGATAAGACAAAGGAACACATATCAATCCTCATAGAGGAATCAGAAGTGGAGAGAATGAGCAGTTTCAAGTTCCTGGGTGTCAAGATCTCTGAGGACCTAACCTGGTGCCAACATATCAATGCAGCTATAAAGAAGGCAAGACAGTGACTATACTTCATTAGGAGTTTGAAGAGAATTGGTATGTCAACAAAAACACTCAAAAACTTCTATAGATGTACCGTGGAGCGTTTTCTGACAGGCTGCATCACTGTCTGGTGTGGGGGAGGGGAGACCTACAACACAGGACCAAAAGAAGCTGCAGAAGGTCATAAATTTAGTTGGCTCCATCTTGGATACCAGCCAACAAAGTACCCAGGATGTCTTCAGGAAGCGGTGTCTCAGAAAGGCAGCATCCTTTATTAAGAACCCCCAGCACCCAGGGCATGTCCTTTTCTCACTGTTACCATCAGGTAGGAGATACAGAAGCCTGAAGGCACACACTCAGTGGTTCAGGAACAGCTTCTTCCCCTCTGCCATCCGATTCCTAAATGGACATTGAACCCACTTACACTACCTTATTCTTTTAATATACATTATTTCTGTTTCTGCACGATTTTTGATCTAGCCAATATATGCATACTGTAATTGATTTACTTTTCTATTTATTATTATTTTTGTATTTTTTCTTCTTTTAGACTATGTATTGCACTGAACTGCTGCTGCTACGTTAACAAACTTCATGGCACATGCCGATAATAAACCTAATTCAGATCAGGTTTCCACTGTCCCACCTTGTTTACAATCGAATTCTTGTCCTTACTGAAACCTGATTGTATGAGGACTAATCAATCAGGAGGGACAGACAATGAGGGCATACATACAGCGGACGAGACATTCCTAATGAAAATGGCAGAGCCTGTCATTGAAACGTCAGTTAAAATCAATACCTATACCTGGCTGGAAGCCCGAGAAGAGTTGATTAGTCATACATGCTGGGAAAGCACTATATCTTTTTTCATATGGTGATGATGGTTGGATTTGTAGGGCGGTGGAATATGTGAGCAATTTCAAGTTCATGGGTATTAATATCTCTGAGGGCGTAATCTGGTCCCAACATATTTTTGCAGCTATAAGGAAGGCAAGACAGCATCTATACTTCATTCGGAATTTGAAAAGATTTGGGGTGTCACCTAAAACACTCGCACCTTTCTACAGATGTATGGTGGAGAGCATCCTGGCTGGCAACACCACCGTCTGGTATGAGGGGAGGGGCTGCTTCTGCACAGGATCAAAGAAAGCTGCGCAGAGTTGTAAAATGAGCCAGCTGCATCATGGGCACTAGCCTCCGTTGTACCCAAGACGTCTTCAAGGAGTGGTGCTTTAGAAAGTCAGCTCCATCATTAAGGACACCCATCGCCCAACATGTTCCCTCTTCACATCACTGCCATCAAGAAGGAAGTACAGGAGACTGAAGGCACTCACCTGGGATTCAGGAACAGCTTCTTCTCTTCTGCCATCTGATTTCTCAATGGACATTGAACACTACCTCCCTAATTTTTTAAAATTTCTGTTTTTGCACTACTTATTTAATTTAACTATTTAACATATATATATTTACTGTAATTGACAGTTTTTAATATATTATCATGTACTGCATTGTCTACTGTTGCAAATGTCAATAAATTTATAGACATATGACGGGGATATTAAACTTGATTCTGATTCTGATGGGGGGGCAGCTATTGTGAATATTTTTTTCGGAGACACTATTGCTATCCAAACTCCACTGAAGAACGAACACTTGCCAAGGCCAAGACCAACCAGGTACAGGGGCCTAAGGCCTGGCAGCCTGTACCCAGACCAGAGGCTTGCATTTGGGATATCACTAAAGCCTGGAGCTATTCCAGTTTATAGCACCAAGAACAAAGTCATTCCAGGCTTGTCAGCTCCCCAAGATGAATGGAAGCAATTGTCACACACCAGCGGCATCTCTACAAGCTGCCTCATTCATGCATTTCGAATAATTCGTGGTCCATGGCTGGCAGGAAAATGCACCCAATTTTCAGAATATTAGTATTATCAAGTAATTTGGAAGTGAAAGGATAGCTGTCACATGTGGGAATGGATCGAAGCTGGTTTCGAATTGCCCATCAAAGACAGCAGTTCTGCCTCTCGCTGAAATCCAGCCGCCTCCCACTTGCTCTTGAGTATCTGTTGCAGAGCGCACGGAGCCGGCAGGACAGGAGCACAGGGCTCGTCACGGCTGTCTCATACATGGGAGGAAGTGAGGGAACGGTCCTCGTCAGAGAGATGACAGTGCGAGCGGGTGGGAGCCTCGAACTCTAGTCTGGCAGTGCAGGGGAGGAACCTGCCCCTCAGGGTGAAGGGAAGGGGAGGGAGACTTTAGCGGTGACTTCATGTAGTGAGACCGTGCGGGAGCGTTCTCGATGCTCCCCTTCTTCCTGATGTCAGCTCCATGTTCTCCATGTTGATGGGGTGTACAACCAATGTGGGAAGGGCAGCGTTATAAACAAAACAAGGTCACTGGTATGAAACATGTTTAATTTTCACCATATGTAGGTGAATACTGTTTTTCTTGTGGCATTTAAAAACAGTTTGTCCAATTTACTTAACCCAGCCACTGTCCCTTCACAATTCCTTTTAAAACTTACTTTTAACTCTCAGTACACTATCCCCCTTCCCCTACTCACTATCCTCCCTCTTCCCCACTTCCCCACTCACAATCTCCCTCTCATTCTCTCTCTCCATCCAGTTAACATGTCTCCTCTCCCAACTGGCAATCTCCCTCCCCCTAATTGCCCATTTTCCTTTCCCCTTACTAATCTTCTCCTTCTTCCCCACTTACCGTCTCATTCCCATTCCACCCACTGTCTTTTCCCCAGCCCCCCAACCCCCACCATTTCTTGGTTTCATACTCACTACCCCCTCACTTGCAGATGATAAAGACCCACGACAGTTCATTTCTTTCCAGTTTGTCATTCTCACAGTGTGACAGCACTGGAGGTGGTGGCTAATCACAGCTCTGTATCTCCACCAACCAATTTTCAACAGACTGCAGAAAATCCCAGCGGTGAAAATCCTTGAGAACTGTGGATTCAATCTCCTTTTCCCTCTTAATCATAGCCCATTTATCAGATTTCATGCTCCAGATCACTCACATGCTGCATCCCGAAATATTATTTTCTGAAGGAAATCTATTTAATTTCCATCTGAATGAGTCAAAGCCAATTGCTTCCATCCTCTCCCTCAGGAGCCTGTTTCTTAGACTGAGTAGTTACTTGCTGAAATAATGCTGCTGCAGATTATTTTTTAATTCAGACCCCTTCAGGCTGCATTTTCTGACTCTTCTGGTCGATGGAAGATGAAACAACATGTTATAGTCTAACTATTATCAACTGCTAACTCATTGTCTCTTGGCATTCTATAATAATGACACCAAGGCTTTATTACTCCCCAAATTTCTCTTCCTCCATCCCTTCAATTGCTCTAGTTGGCTTCTTATACATTGTCTCATACATTGCTTTTTGCTTTCGATATAATAACATTCAAAACTATTCAGTGTTGCCAGTGATATTGAGCTGGTAATTTACCATGTAGAATCATTATCAATTTATTCGCAGCATTGTGAGTAATGTTCAATATCTGCTTACATCCCCCAGTTGCAACCAACTTCAATCTTCTTTTGAAAGAAGTCGAAGCAGCATTGGGCAATTCAAGCCCAGGAAGCCATCTTCTGTCAAGCGCCAAAGAAGAACTGGTAGATCCACATCTTAATGCAGATTGACCATAGCTGTATTCTCATTCTCACTCAAAAATATGTTGTTTAACTCTACAGAGCTCAGGGTGGTGGGGAGTAGACATCTGTAAGCACAGCTGAGTGAGTGGCCTATCGGTTGAAAAGCTCCCCCACCCCCACAGACATGGGTGTCAGCAATGACTTCTGCTCTGACCCAGGAGATGGTCCGTCTGTGCAGCTGGTTTGAACTTGTCAAAGTCATTTGCAGCAAGAGTGTTGTGGTGTTCTTTGACAATTGGCACAACCGATCCTCTGTTCCCTTCGCCATCAGGTGTGACCACCTGAAGGACAAAGGCAAGGTGAATCAAAAAATGGGAAATGGGATCGGCCTTCTCTCTCTGGTGGGAAGAACCTGGTCAGCGGGTGTGAGGTGCTCTTGGTGCAGGTGTGGACCTTACCCCATTCCTGAGCCGTGGGAGTCACCAGAGCCATTGCATCTGGCAACCCAGGATGGGTTGCATTTGTTGAATTATAATGGACAAGCATCTTGAGAAAGTAGTGTCAGAGGTGGAAACATACCCAAATAACCTTCATCTAGCTATCTTTGTATGTGGCTATGCATACAAGCAAAGCCTGCAAACACCAAGTGCTGAGGTTCTACACATCCCCATGTTGCGAAGGTTGGGCCTTGCCTTGTTGCTGCACAATGCTACATTCAATTGGACATTGTCACACTGCCTGTTCTTCACAAAAAAATCTGCACTAAAATGTCAGATTTAAACAAGTCTATCAGGCAGCGATTAGAGGGAAATATCATGCAGGTCCTGTGGGTTGAGGGAACTATGAATCCTGTGATATGGTTCCCTGAACAGACTTCCAAAGTCAATGGACACAACTTTTGAATAAGCACCAAGAGCTTGTGAGAGTTTCCCTCACCATCTGATAGTCTTGCAGAGTCTCATGAAGATGGTTACAGTGTGGACGAGACAATCATCTAATTCCTCATGGATGTGTGCTGGTCAAGATGATCTAGAGAAGGAAGCAGTGTTTCTTGTCAGGGTTTGCCTGGACAGTTGTATAACAGATTACCCTTGATCTACAGATACTCTCAGGGGTGCATAATGAGGCAAACATCAACTGCATCTGGGAGATCACCAAAGAGGTGAAAGACATATTACGTTCTGCTTTGAAACTTGTTGCAAAACAGTGTGAAGAGATGTCTGTAAGTAAGTGTGCCAGTCAATAGCAGTCCAGTGTGCAGATGTACGTGCTGAGGGACACAATGAAGATCAGTTCAACCAACACAGAGACTTTGTGGAGAAAGACCACAGTCTAAGGCACTATTATTTCCACATCCTATGCAACAGCTTCTCAAACAAGCATGTACATTGTTTATGGAGGAAACAGGAGAGTTGTTTTTTAAGAGGATGTATTAGATTGATGATGCAACGAAAGAAGAGGAAGACATGGTGTAAATGTATTTTCTATGTCTATTGTGAGTATAGTATATTTTAGAAATTAAATAAGGTCCCCTGTATAACAGATTAGCAAATGTTTAGAGTTGAGCAGTTGTATAGCTCTGAAAGGTCATTTCTACCTTGCCCATGTCTCTTAACTCCACATACAAATTAACCCTTTAGTACTTAGGAGTGTCATTCTTTCTCGAGATACTTACCAGAAGACTTGGGATTCTGCTTAAGCTCACCTGCCGAGGATATCTCATGGCTACTTCTTAAGTACTCTCTTGTACACTCTATATTCCTCCAGGACACACTCAATTGCATTTGTCTATATCTGTCACATACTTTTTTGTTAGTGGTTCAAACTTTCAAGATCATTTGTCACCCAAGGTTCATTAATGTTGCTGTCTTAACTTTTATCCTTATCAGTCTGCACAGGTGCCACTGTGAGAATCATTTTCCTTAATTTGCTTTACTAGGGAGTAAGCTCACGGAGATGCAGGTAGATGCTCCACTGGTGTCCTGGATTACAGACTACCTGTCCAGATGGCCACAGTATGTGAGATTGCAGAGCTGTATATCAGATACTGCGGTTAGCAGCACAGGGGCACCTCAGGGGGCTGTCCTGCCCCCCTTTCTGTTCACTGTCTATACCTCAGACTTCAGATAGAACTCTGAGTCCTGCCACCTGCAGAAGTTTTCAGATGATTTGGCAGCTGTCGGCTGTATCAGTCGAGCTCAAGAGGCTGGACAATTGTGTTGAGGGGTGTGGGCTGGATCACCTGCAGCTCAGCATCACTAAGACAAAGGAGTTGGTGGTGGGCTTCAGGAAGGTGAAAACACCCTGCATTCCCATCTCCATCAAGGGAATGGATGTGGAAGTCATCCGGGGCTACAAATACCTGGGAACTCACCTAAACAGTAAAAAATACAGAGGCTGTGCACAAAATGGGACAGAGGCAACTCCACTTCCCGAGGAGGCTCTGGTCACTCAACATCTGCAGTACGATTGCAGATGTTCTACGACTCAGTGGTGGGCAGCATTGTATTCTATGCTGTCATCTGCCGGGGCAGCAGGGTGACCGCGGCTGACGCCAAGAAGATCGACAAGCTCGTCAGGAAGGCTGGTTCTGTTCTGGGGGTGGAACTGGATTCCCTGGGTGTTGTGTCTGAGAGGAGGATGCTACAGCAGCTATGGAGCGTTACTGACAATCCCTCTCACCCTCTCCATGTCACAGTGGGCAAACAGAGGAGCACCTTTAGTAACACACTGAGGTGCACCATTGAATGCCACAGATCCTTTCTCCCTGTGTGTATTTGACTCTACAACCCCTCCTCCTCAAGTATGTCAGTATATGGTTTCATCTGTACTTTGCACTTTCATTTTTTAATACACAGTTTGTATTTATTGCACCTTAATGCTTACATTTTGCATTTTAAAGTACGTACATATTTCTGACTGAGCAACCTTGCAACACTAACTTCCTTCGGGATGAATAAAATTTTATTTTATGTTATCTTATCAGAGCACGCTGGCTTTGAACTCTTCCTAACTCTCTTTTAAGAGGGTCCCATTTGTCAGATACCATTTCACCCAAAAGCTTCTGCTTTGACAGCTCCTCTCTATTGAAATCAGACTTCCTCCAAATTAGAGGACGAACATCATCTTTTTCCCTTTACCCCTCTGAAACTTACAAAATCATGGACACTGTTCCTAAAGTGTTACCCCACTTTTCACCATCAGCCCAGTTTCATTTCCAAAGAAACTACAGTTTCTCATAGGACCATCTACCTATTGCCTCAAAAAACTATCCTGGATACGCTTGATAAAATCTGCCTCATTTAGGGGCAGCATGGTAGCCCTGTGGTTAGCACTGTGCTTTACAGTACTGGTGACCTGGGTTCAATTCCCATCGCTGCCTGTAAGGAGTTTGTATATTTTCCCCGTGACTGCGTGGGTTTCCTCTGGGTGCTCTAGTTTTCTCCCACAGTTCAAGGACGTACCAGCTGGTAGTTTAATTGGTCATTGTAAATTGTCCGTGATTTGGCTCAAATTAAATCAGGGGATAGCATGGCTCAGAAAGGCAAATTCCACATTGTATCTCAATTAATCAATCAGTGAATAAATAAATATCAATCAATCCCTTTGCTTCATTGGTGCCTTGCTTAAGGAGAAAATCATTAACGGTGTTGATACATTCTAAGAGAATCTATCGGATTGATGGTAGAATAAATACAGATGAAATATATACTGGTTGTATTTTCTATGTATACCTAATAATTAAATTATATTTTTGATATAATAAAATTTACTACTAAAACACTACATTGAAATCCACTCTGTCAGATACAAACAAGAAATTGTGAAGAACAGGCAGATTTTTCTTTTCCTAGTCAACATTCATTTGTTAATTAGAAACATAGAAACATAGAAAATAGGAGCAGGAGTAGGCCATTCAGCCCTTTGAACCTGCACCGCCGTTCAGTATGATCATGGCTGATCATCCAACTCAGAACCCTGTACCTGCTTTCTCTCCATACCCCCTGATCCCTTTAGCCACAAGGGCCATATCTAACTTCCTCTTAAATATAGCCAATGAACCGGCCTCAACTGTTTCCTGTGGCAGAGAATTCCACAGATTCACCACTCTCTGTGTGAAGAAGTTTTTCCTCATCTCGGTCCTAAAAGGCTTCCCCTTTATCCTTAAACTGTGACTCCTTGTTCTGGACTTCCCCAACATCGGAAATAATCTTCCTGCATCTAGCCTGTCCAATCCCTTTAGAATTTTATATGTTTCAATAAGATCCCCCTTCAGTCTTCTAAATTCCAGTGAGTATAAGCCTAGTCGATCCAGTCTTTCTTCATATGAAAGTCCTGCCATCCCAGGAATCAATCTGGTGAACCTTCTCTGTACTCCCTCTATGGCAAAAATGTCTTTCCTCAGATTAGGGGACCAAAACTGCACACAATATTCTAGGTGCAGTCTCACCAAGGCCTTGTACAACTGCAGTAGAACCTCCCTGCTCCTGTACTCAAATCCTTTTGCTATGAATGCCAACATACCATTTGCCTTTTTCACTGCCTGCTGTACCTGCATGCCCACCTTCAATGACTGGTGTACAATGTCACCCAGGTCTCGTTGCATTTCCCCTTTTCCTAATCGGCCACCGTTCAGATAATAATCTGTTTTCCTGTTCTTGCAACCAAAGTGGATAACCTCACATTTATCCACATTAAATTGCATCTGCCATGAATTTGCCCACTCACCTAACCTATCTAAGTCACCCTGCATCCTCTTAGCATCCTCCTCACAGCTAACACCGCCGCCCAGCTTCGTGTCATTCGCAAACTTGGAGATACTGCATTTAATTCCCTCGTCTAAATCATTAATATATATTGTAAACAACTGGGGTCCCAGCACTAAGTCTTGCGATACCCCACTAGTCACTGCCTGCCATTCTGAAAAGGTCCCGTTTACTCCCACTCTTTGTTTCCTGTCTGCCAACCAATTCTCTATCCACATCAATACCATACCCCCAATACCGTGCGCTTTAAGTTTGCACACTAATCTCCTGTGTGGGACCTTGTCAAAAGCCTTTTGAAAATCTAAATATACCACATCCACTGGCTCTCCCCTATCCACTCTACTAGTTACAGCTTCAAAAAGTTCTATAAGATTTGTCAGACATGATTTTCCTTTCACAAATCCATGCTGACTTTGTCCGATGATTTCACCTCTTTCCAAATGTGCTGTTATCACATCTTTGATAACCGACTCTAGCATTTTTCCCACCACTGATGTCAGACTCACCGGTCTATAATTCCCTGGTTTCTCTCTCCCTCCCTTTTTAAAAAGTGGGGTTACATTAGCCACCCTCCAATCCTCAGGAACTAATCCAGAATCTAAGGAGTTTTGAAAAATTATCATTAATGCATCCACTATTTCTTGGGCTACTTCCTTAAGCACTCTGGGATGCAGACCATCTGGCCCTGGGGATTTATCTGCCTTTAATCGCTTCAATTTACCTAACACCACTTCCCTACTAACATGTATTTCCCTCAGTTCCTCCATCTCAATAGACCCTTGGTCCCTTACTATTTCTGGAAGATTATTTATGTCCTCCTTAGTGAAGACAGAACCAAAGTAATTATTCAATTGGTCTGCCATGTCTTTGTTCCCTATGATCAATTCACCTGTTACTGACTGTAAAGGACCTACATTTGTCTTGACCAATCTTTTTCTTTTCACGTATCTATAAAAGCTTTTACAGTCAGTTGTTATGTTCCCTGCCAGCTTTCTCTCATAATCTTTTTTCCCTTTCCTAATTAAGTCCTTTGTCCTCCTCTGCTGGTCTCTGAATTTCTCCCAGTCCTCTGGTGTGCTGCTTTTTTTTGCTAATTTATATGTTTCTTCTTTGGACTCGATACTATCCCTAATTTCCCTTGTCAGCCACAGGTGCACTACCTTCCCCGGTTTATTCTTTTGCCAAACTGGGATGAACAATTGTTGTAGTTCATCCATGTGATCTTTAAATGCTTGCCATTGCATATCCACCGTCAACCCTTTAAGTATCATTTGCCAGTCTATCTTAGCTAATTCACGTCTCATACCTTCAAAGTTACCCTTCTTTCAGTTCAGAACCTTTGTTTCTGAATTAACTATGTCACTCTCCATCTTAATGAAGAATTCCACCATATTATGGTCACTCTTACCCAAGGGGCAACGCACGACAAGATTGCTAACTAACCCTTCCTCATTGCTCAATACCCAATCTAGAATGGCCTGCTCTCTAGTTGGTTCCTCGACATGTTGGTTCAGAAAACCATCCCGCATACATTCCAAGAAATCCTCTTCCTCAGCACCCTTACCAATTTGGTTCACGCAATCTATATGTAGATTGAAGTCACCCATTATAATTATTGTTCCTTTATTGCACGCATTTCTAATTTCTTGTTTAATGCCATCCCCAACCTCACTACTACTGTTAGGTGGCCTGTACACAACTCCCACCAGCGTTTTCTGCCCCTTAGTGTTATGCAGCTCTACCCATATCGATTCCACATCCTCCAGAAAGGTCCTTCCTTTCTATTGCGTTAATCTCCTCTCTAACCAGCAATGCTACCCCACCTCCTTTTCTTTCCTGTCTATCCCTCCTGAATATTGAATATCCCTGGATGTTGAGCTCCCATCCTTGGTCACCCTGGAGCCATGCCTCTGTGATCCCAACTATATCATATTCATTAATAACTATCTGCATATTCAATTCATCCACCTTGTTACGAATGCTCCTCGCATTGACACACAAAGCCTTCAGGCTTGTTTTTACAACACTCTTAGCCCTTATACAATTATGTTGAAAAGTGGCTCTTTTTGCTTTTTGCCCTGGATTTGCCTGCCTGCCACTTTTACTTTTTACCTTACTACTTTTTGCTTCTACCCTCATTTTACACCCCTCTGTCTCTCTGCACTTGTTCCCATCCCCCTGCCACATTAGTTTAAAGCCTCCTGAACAGCAGTAGCAAACGCTCCCCCTAGGACATTGGTTCCAGTCCAGCCCAGGTGCAGACCATCCTGTTTATACCGGTCCCACCTCCCCCAGAACTGGTTCCAATGCCCCAGAAATTTGAATCCCTCCCCCTTGCACCATTTTTCAAGCCATGTATTCATCTGAAATATCCTCCTATTTCTACTCTGACTAGCACGTGGCACTGGTAGTAATCCAGAGATTATTACCTTTGTGGTCCTACTTTTTATTTTATCTCCTAACTCCCTAAATTCACCTTGTAGGACTTCATCCCGTTTTTTACCTATATTGTTGGTACCTATGTGCACCACGACCACTGGCTGTTCACCCTCCCATTCCAGAATGTCCTGCAGCCGCTCAGAGACGTCCTTGACCCTTGCACCAGGGAGGCAACATACCATCCTGGAGTCTCGTTTGCGGCTGCAGAAATGCCTATCTATTCCCCTTACAATCGAATCCCCTATCACTATAGGTCTCCCACTCCTTTTCCTTCCCTCCTGTGTCGCAGAGCCCACCTATGGTGCAATGAACTCGGCTGCTGCTGCCTTCCCCTGATGAGACATCTCCCCCAACAGTATCCAAAACTGTATATCTGTTTAGGAGGGAGATGACCCCAGGGGACTCCTCTGCTACATTGTCTAGTGGCTACCCCTTCCCTTTCTGCCTGTGTAGCCTTTACCCGTGGTGTAACCAACTCGCTGAATGTGCTATTCACAACTTTCTCAGCATCGCGGATGCTCCAGTATGAATCCAATCACAGCTCCAGATGCTCAATGCGGTCTGCCAGAAGCTGCAGCTGGACACACTTCCTGCACACATAGTCGTCAGGGACACTGGAAGTATCTCTGATTTCCCACATGCTGCAGGATGAACAAACCACGGGGCCGATCTCAGCTGCCATGACCTACCCAATTCTTGCCTCAACTTTTGAAACTTTCTCCTTTGAAAGGAACTTACTCGGCCTTACCTCACTTGGAGTGAAGCTCGTCCTCAGCCTCTTCTCGTCGAAGCCTCTCGAGTCAAAGCCTCAAATCTCCACTCCTTCACTGGACCACTCACCATTAGTCCATTCACTGGCCCACTCACCATTAGTCCATTAAAAACATATTACCTCATTAATTAATTCACTTATTTGAAGGATATACTGTGAGCAACTTGTCTGCCACATTACTACTCTGTATATGTGAAATAAAATATTTTTCCTCAGGATACGGTAAAGCTGTGCGTGTGCTTCATAAAGAATGCAAATGTTGCAAAATAGGGATGCACTGTTAGAGATTATTCTGGAGTTATGAAATTATGTGAATATATTAGATATTAATTCAAGCAAGAACCAGTCTTTAGTTCCTAATGTAATTTGCAAGCAGTAATTATTTTGAAGTTAAAAAAGCAGCTTTGCAAACCGCTTTGCCTAGAGAACACAGGATTCTGGCCCACAGCAGAGAGCTGGATGTGTCATGGGGGGTGGTACACAAAGTATGTCCGCCCCTTGGTACAGCCCTGCGTGGAACTGCACCTGGACACTGGCATATTCAGCCATGAAGAGAAGGAACCAATGCACTGCTGCCTGAATTCTATCACATTCTCTTCTGCTCCACGTGGCATGTGAGCAGAAATCCAAAATGCCTTGGCAGACATGCTCCAGATAACTGGCAGATCCCTGCAGAACCGCTGGCTGAAAATCAGCAAATTCCAGCCCATCGTCATCATTCCCTATCACTCAATATTCTCGGGACACCTTCACTTCCTCCGGTTTGTAACTGTCCGTGGCCAAACCAGTCAAGTCCTGGTGGTGCACGTGGCCATCAGATGATCTGGTTACTTAGGTAAGCTCACAACCATTGGCTTGATCTCCCCAAAGGCCTGATGGTCTGTATCCCAGGGTACTCAAGGAGGTGGCTTTAGAAATCGTGGACACATTGGTAATCATTTTCCAATGTTCTATAGATTCAGGATCAGTTCCTGAGGATTGGAGGGTAGCTAATGTTATCCCACTTTTTAAGAAAGGAGGGAGAGAGAAAACAAGGAATTTTAGACCAGTTAGCTTGACATCAGTGGTGGGGAAGATGCTGGAGTCAATTATAAAAGAGGAAATTACGACACATTTGGATAGCAGTAACAGGATCGGTCCAAGTCAGCATGGATTTACGAAGGGGAAATCATGCTTGACTAATCTCCTGGAATTTTTTAAGGATGTAACTATGAAAATGGACAAGGGATGTAGTGTACCTGGACTTTCAGAAAGCCTTTGATAAGGTCCCACATAGGAGATTAGTGGGCAAAATTAGAGTACATGGTATTGGGGATAGGGTACTGACAGGGATAGAAAATTGGTTGGCAGACAGGAAAAAATGAGTAGGGATTAACGGGTCCTTTTCAGATGGCAGGCAGTGACTAGTGGGGTTCCGCAAGGCTTGGTGCTGGGACCGCAGCTATTAACAATATATATTAATGATTTAGATGAAGAGATTAAAAGTAACATTAGCAAATTTGCAGATGACATAAAGCTGGGTGGCAGTATGAAGTATGAGGAGGATGTTAGGAGAATGCAGGGTGACTTGGACAAGTTGGGTGAGTGGACAGATGCATGGCAGATGCAGTTTAATGTGGATAAATGTGAGGTTATCCACTTTGGTGGCAAGAACAGGAAGGCAGATTACTATCTGAATGGTGTCAAGTTAGGAAAAGGGGAAGTACAATGAGATATAGGTGTCCTTGTTCATGACTCACTGAAAATAAGAATGCAGGTACAGCAGGCAGTAAAGAAAGCTAATGGCATGTTGGCCTTCATAACAAGGGGAGTTGAGTATAGGAGCAACGAGGTCCTTCTGCAGTTGTACAGGGCCCTGGTGAGACCTCACCTGGCGTATTGTATTCAGTTTTGGTCTCCAAATTTGAGGAAGGACATTCTTGCTATTGAGGGAGTGCAGAATAGGTTCACGAGGTTAATTCCTGGGATGGTGGGACTGTCATATGTTGAAAGATTGGAGTGACTGGGCTTGTATACACTGGAATTTAGAAGAATGAGAGAGGATCTGATTGAAACATATAAGATTATTAAGGGATTGGACACGCTAGAGACAGGGAACATCTTCCTGATGTTGGGGGAGTCCAGAATCAGAGGCCACAGTTTAAGAATAAGGGGTAAGACATTTAGAACAGAGCTGAGGAAAAACTTTTTCACTCAGAAAGTTATGGATCTATGGAATGCTCTGCCTCAGAAGGCAGTGGAGGTCAATTCTCTGGATGCTTTCAAGAAAGAGTTAGATAGAGCTCTTAAAGATAGCGGGGTCAAGGGATATGGGGAGAAGGCAGGAACGGGGTACTGATTGTGGATGATTAGCCATGATCACATTGAATGGTGGTGCTGGCTCAAGGGGCCGAATGGCCTACTCCTGCACCTATTGTCTGTTGTCTACTGTCTATTTCAGTTGCTGTAATCTGGAATTTGCTGCTTCTTGAGTTGACTGTTTCGATCCTCTCCTGGCCACTTCTGCATCTTCGTTCCTGCACAAGTCTAACCTCAAACCAGATCCTGCTGCCCACTTCCTTATGGGCACAGCCTCTGGTGGTATCACAGAGAATTTATGACACAGAAGAAAACAATACTGTTTTTTTGTTTTGCACACTGGTTTAAAAAACCTATCCAGCTGCATTCTTCCTTCCAGAACTTGATCAGATACCATGCAGGACATGCTGCCAAGTACGCAACCAAATCCCATTTAGCCGGTTGCTTGGTGGCTGACTGAAAATGAATTAGCTGACAATTGTTTGATTCTATGACTTTAGGACATCATGATGAAATACGAGGATTTCTGTCACTGCTGCACTTTCAGCCACTGAATTCCATGCCCATGGAATTCCCCTCTGGGGAAATGCTTTTTCTACTTTCTCTTCTCTAATCCTTCTTCTTTATAGCTATGCTCTTAGAGCTGCAGAAAATAGGTCCTTCCTGTTTACCTGTCCCATTATCAGAGCATACTGGCTTTGAAGTCTTCCTAAGAGGCTCTGACTTGTCAAATGCCATTTCACACCAAAAGCTTTAGCTTCCTTCTAGTTTTGTCATACACCAATGCATTCCACCTGCCTTCTCTATTCCAAAGAAAACAAGTCAAGCTTGTCCAATCTTATGGCAGCAATTTTCCAGTCCTGGTAAAGTCTTCACATAACCCCTCTGTATGCTCTCCAACGCAGTCACATATTTCCTGTGTTGTGGTGACCAGGATCATATGCAGTACTCATTACTCTCACCATTTGCCCTCTGGCTCCTAGTTCAGCTTCATAATTCCAGTTCTCACTTCCAAATTCTCATTCTTCTTTGTCATGGTAAATTTGGCTTGTTACTGTCACACACTTTGAGATACAGTGAAACACTTCATTTTGCATGCATCTATACAGATGATTTTGTTAAAAAAAATGCATTGAGGTAATAATCAAAGAAAAATTGGTGAGAGCCAAAGGAGACATGCATATTTTTTTTAGCCTCCTGAGGAAGAGGACTTTCTTGGCTGTGAGGTCTACCTGGTTGGACCAACAGAGTAATTGGTGAATTTCACTGCTAGGGACTTGAAGCTCTCAACCCTCTCAACCATTGACTTAAGCAGGAGCATGTGGACCGCTCCCCTTCTAGCAGTTAATGACCAGCTCTTCTGTTTTGCTGACATTGAGGGAATGAATGGTCATTGTCATGAAGCCATCTCACTAGGCTCTCATCTCCTTCTTGTACTCCAACTCTCTCTTACTTGAGGTACAGTCCGGGACAATGGTATGATCTGCTGATTTGTAGACTGAGTTGCAGCAGAATCTGGCCACAAAGTGGCAATTATGTAGGGAGTGGAGTTGGGGCTGAAGACGCAGCCTTGTGGAGAACTTGTGTTGAGGATAATCATGGCAAATGTGTTACTGTCTATCTGCTGCTGCTCACAGCTCCACCCCCCCGTTTTTGATTAGAACCTCAGGGACTGTTTGTATAGGGTTTGCGCATTCCGCAAGGGTGTCCTTCACCTACCTCCCACGTCCCAAAGATCGGATGAACTGGAACTGTTTTCTTGGGAACAGGTTGGTAAATTAATTGGTTACTGGAAATTACTCCAACATTACTGGCTAGCACGAGAATTGGGGATTGAGGGGGGAGGGGCATGTGAAAGAGAATAGGTTACAGGAAAGCAACACACACAATATGCTGGTAGAACGCAGCAGGCCAGGCAGCATCTATAGGAAGAAGTACAGTCAAAATTTTGGGCTGAGACTCTTCGTCAGGACTAGGGTTACAGGAAAACAAGCTGGGGGAGGGGGAGGGTGAAACCGATATGCTGGCATAGACACAATGGACCAAAGGGACTTCTTCTATTTTTTGAGAAATATAAGAAAATATATGTATAGCTTTATCCTCTATGCCCAACGTATCTCTTTATGACTCTGAGATCTTCAATCGTAATCTATGCACACTCCTGATTTTGCCATTGATTGCCATGCCATCAGCAGGCTGGGTCCCTGGATCTAGATTTCCCTCTGCATTTCAAACTCACTCTCACTTTAATGCTGCATCTTGAAGTTTATCTCTCAGACCAAGTCATAGTTCATTTCTCCTAATATCTCATTAAATGACATGAACTCAAACATTTCCTTTTCCATAAAACTGCTGAGAAGGACTTTGGGGTTTTTCACAACGAGATAGACGGCATACAATCAAAAGCTGTTGCTGCAAAACTCTACTAAAGAAAAATTCATCCCATTACTAAACTAACTTAACAGAAGCACAAATAATAAAATAAGATGTACTGATAAACATCAAAAGCTGAATTTGTCATTCTTGATATTTCATGACATTGTGGTTTAATTAAAAACAAATCTAATTGTATTTCAAAGTTTAACTTTCAAGTGTTGACCAATCACATCCTTTCCTGCCTCTGACATAAATGGAATAGATTCTGCCTGTGGTAAACTATGTGTATACCTGTCTGGACACGCCCCTCTGCTGACTGCTCCTGTGGCTCCTCCCACAGACCCCTGTATAAAGGCAATTGGAGGCACTGCTCCTCCCTCAGTCTCCAAGATGTTGTGGTCACATTTGCAGCTAATAAAAGCCTATCTTTTGCCTCCCGTCTCCGAGAGTTATTGATGGCTCATCACTGCCATTGGCATTTTAATTTTCCAGTGTTAACTTTCACAACGTTTAACTTTTCATTGTTAACCTACCACATGCTTTCCTGTCTGTGACGTAAGTGGAATAGTTTCTGCCATTGGCATTTTTCCACTGAAAAAATGTTGTGTGTGTGCATGCATGCGTGCGTGCGTGCGTGCATGTGCGTGTGTGCGTGCGTGTGTGTGTGTGCGTGTGTGTGTGTGTGTGTGTGTGTGTGTGTGTGTGTGTGTGTTTGTGTGTGTGTGTGTGTAGGGGGGACAGGGTGGGGGTTGCTGAGGTGGGTATTGCATGAGGCACTGTGATTGTCCATTCTTGTAATGTTCCCTCTAATATATTTCTGAAGTGTATACTCATGCACAGAAAATGTATAATTAAGTAATAACCTGCTTGACTTCTGTGTAAATCGCAAAGTAAAAAGTGATTTATTCTCTGTCACTAATCCACAATAATTCTTCACAAAGGGTGAAGAGCAAAAGTTTCCCCCATCAACATCTTCAGCGCAATCCATTAATTGTTGTTTTAGATAACATTGCGATTGAAGCAAATGGCCACATCCAATTATTTTAAAGTCATTCCAGACTTGAACTGATGCATATCAGTGCAGAAATTACAGTAATGTCAGAGGCTGCTGATTAACTCTGAAATACATCTTTGCACTGATTCTCACTATTACATCTTTACTCTGACTAATTTGCGTTAGGAAACCACTCTCTTCATTAACTGTACGACAGAACTCATGGTACTATTTGCTATTAATGACACCAGATGATTTATGTTTAACCTGATCACTGACATTCCCCTGATTACTCTGATAGCAGAGGTGGCAATTAACATATTTAAAGCCTCCCCAACAGTGATCTCTAACCATGAAGTAAATGAACCATGTACCATTTATGTCCTGCAGATATAATTACAGAATCTTGTTACACCACTATAATTCAGTTGTCTAGAGACCATATATGAAACAAAACAATGTTTCAACAGAATTTTGGTATGTTTTGAAGCATTATATTAGCTGTGTGAGAGGGAACGAGGGGGAATGTGTAAGTGATGTTGTGAATGAGTGGGTATGTGGATGTGGATTGGTGACTGAATTTATACCTGATAAGCTACACTAATATGGAGCTGTGCTTTGAAAAGAATGCAAGCATTAGATACCATTCTCCTACCATTTTCAAAATTCTGAGAGGTTAACTACTGGGTGAATAAAATGTGGGAAAAGGATTATCAACAGAAGAAATCATTTCCTTCTGCATTCCCTCAGACCGACGGTGTCCTGCTTCCCCCTGGTTTTGTATGTTCGCAGGTGGGAACAGCAGATCCTTCTGTGAGGTAACCATGAGTGTCACTGGTGAGGTAATGCATTTCTTTCGCCACTTATACAGGGCCTCCATGTGCTCCTTATGCAAGGCCTCAAAATTGTGAATACCATCCACTTGCCCTTTCTCCGCTGAGTTGGGGGAGATATTGCATTTATTCAAGAAGGCTTTCAGCACACACTCAACTTTGTTTTCCGTTTGAGTTGTAATCACATCCCGCAGCAGACTTCAGAATAGCAACACACACAAAATGCCAGAGGAACTCAGCAGGTCAGTCAGCATCCATGGCAATGAACTGACAGTCGACATTTTTGGATGAGACCCTTCTTCTGGACTGGAAAGGAAGGGAGAAGATGCCAGAATACAAAGGTGGGGGAAGGGGAAGGCGAAGAGCTAGAAGATGATAGGTTAAGCCATGTGGATAGGAAAGATAAAGGGCTGGAGAGGAAGAAATGTGATAGGAGAGGAGAGTGGATCATAGGAGAATGGGAAGATGGATAGGACCCAGGAGGGAGGTGATTGGCAGGTGAGAAGAGGTATGAAACCAGAGTGGAGAGTAGAAGAAGAGGGGAGAAGGAAAGGGAGGGAAATTATTATTTACCATAAGAAGAATTGATATTCATACCATCAGATTGCAGGCTATCCAGACAGAATATAAAGTGTTGCTCCTCCACCCCGAGGGTGGCCTCATCATGTCACAAGAAGAGGCCACGGACCAACAAATTGGAAGAGGAATGGGAATTGAAATACTTGGCCAAGGGAATTTCCCCTTTAGGCAGATGGATGGAGTTGTTTGACAAAGCAGTCCCCCAATTTACGACAGGTCGCACTAGGAGCACTGGAAACAATAGACCACCACAGCAGGTTCACAGGTGAAGTGTTGCTTCACCTGGAAGGACTGTTTGGGGCCCTGAATGGAAGTGAGAGAGGAGGTGACTGAGCAGGGATAAATACCAGGAGGGAGGTTAGTGGGGAGGGTCAAATGGACAAGTGAATCACAGAGGGAGCAATCCCTGTGGAAAGTGGGAGGGAGGGTGGGTGAAGACATGTTTGGCAGTAGAATTTCTTTGGGCCTGGCAAAAGTTGTGGAGAATGATGATTTGGGTGTAGAGCCTCATGAGGTGGTAGGCAAGGACAATAGGAACTCCAACGAAGAGAAGACTTCAGAATAGAATGTCTATTCAATAGCAATGCAAAATATTGACACAGAAGCAAGATTTAGCTCAATCGACTGACATCAGAGGTTATATTCTACACAAGGCTTGTCCCATCCTTTTTCATCATGATCTAATTGAGGGTTGCACAGATTATTGCCCTTGGAACCCAGACAATTGTTTGCCGACAGTTCCCTGCACATGACAGATTTGCGCAATTGGTGGATGCAAAAAGACATTAGGAGCTTATCTGCCCAACTCTTCCACAAAGCTCTGCTCCAATCCTCTGATCAGACTGCTGTCAGTTGACATCTGAGCTGCTTGATGGTGCAGCATACCTGCCAGTGTTGTGAAGGAAATGTCGGTGTTATGAATGAGTCATATTATTTTGTCAGTGATGGGTTTATGAAGGATTCAGCAATAAAATCCTCTATAATTGTTAATAGAACATGATACTTTAAGAGATATTCCATCTTTTTCTTTTATTTGCATATTTCTTAATTTGCTCTTCATTCTCAGTTCCCAGGAGGCTTCTCAGTTGGAAGGATGGGAAGAGATGGATGTTTATAAATGCTACCCAATATTATCTGTTGGACAGTCAAAGGCCAAAGAGTTGGTTGCAATCCAACCACATTTATCTTGTTTTCACAGGGAGTTCGTGTTTGTTAGTAGGTCTTGAGCCAGTGAAGGACAAGCTGATGAGGTCAGCAGTTAAAGACAAGTCTATTGA
The DNA here is from genome assembly GCF_048418815.1 of Hemitrygon akajei. NCBI lineage: Eukaryota > Metazoa > Chordata > Chondrichthyes > Myliobatiformes > Dasyatidae > Hemitrygon > Hemitrygon akajei. The sequence goes on from NC_133131.1 coordinate 43,741,816, forward strand.
GTTTAGAACAACTTCCCTGCCAATTGACATCTCTTATCACTGCTGGGAAAGGAAGAAAATCTTCCTGAAAAATTGTCTGAGCTTAAGCAAACAATGATTGGCTCCCAATGTAAATGTATTACCTGATGAGCCTCATTCCAGTGGATTATGAATCAGTTGCATAAGCAGAGATTGCTTTGGACAGGGTAGGGGTTTCCTTTACACTTTCCATATAGGTAACTATTGTTCCATACCACTGAAGTATGACTTCTTAAAGTGAATTGGGCAAAAGGACAATGTACAGCTTTAAGTGTTGACCAATTTGCAACATTTCTTGTCTGTTTTTGAATAGAAACAAAAATTCAAGGCTAGCTGAGAAAACTTAGACACAAAAACTCAAAGACTAATCTTGCTGAAGATGACTGTTCTTTATATGTAGTCACAAACAACAGATGGAAAAAGGGAATGAGTATTAAAGTACAGATAATTCAGTCAGAGCTGGTCAGCTGATTATAAGATTCAGCATTATCCACTCTGCAGACAACAGCCCGAACAGAAGGAGTGTGTAGACCACCAACAGGAAGCCAAGAAGATCCTGGACAACTCTGAGAAATGCAGCCACCCTCATTTTGGAGATTGACTTGACCATGTTGAGACGAATCTAGAATACACCCTTACCACCAGCTGAGTTTGAATGAGAAGTTTGTCTAGAGAGAGAGAAGAGTGAAAAGTTGTTAAAATTCAGCACCATATCCTAGAACCAATAATGTAGGGTAAAGTAATGAACAAGGTATAAAAATAACTCTTAATTTATGATGTTGCAAGCTGCCCAGGAGGAACTGAATACAGATTCAGGTTCTGATTTATTTATCTTATGTACATTGAAACATACAGAGAAATTCATCATTGGCATTGACGACCAGCACACCCAAGGAGGTGCTGGGGCAGCCTACAAGTGTCACCACGCATTCTGGTGCCAACATAGTAAACCCAAAATGTTTCACAGAACAAAACAAGCAGTGACAACAACAGCAAAACAAGCAGTGACAACAACAGCAAAACAAGCCAAGACAACAACAGCAACAGCAGAACAAGTCCCTTTCCCATTCCTCCCGTTCACGTGCGTGCGTACACACACACACACACACACACACACACACACACACACACACACACACACACACACACACACACACACACACACACACACACACACACACACACACACACACACACACACCCTCCAACCGCAGGACAGGTCACCCCCTCCAGTGGTTGACCCCGGATTCCCAGACTCAGAGACATTGGGCCACCAACTTTGGAATTCAACCCCGGACTTGCTGATTACAGGTTTGACACTGGGGCCCAGATCCCAGTACACACCAATCATTTCTTAGTTTGCACTCAATACTCCTTCTCTACTTAGACATAGGTAGTAATATTTTATGTACCCCAAGTGGATAATTGTGTAAGAAATTTATTTAATTCTAGCTATTCGCTCACAAAGCTTTAGACAATACCATGGAGCCCAGAAATCAAGTCTCAAACCAAAGTTAACAATTTTGTTCATTAACAAGAAGTGGTATGTAAAGAAGGTTAGTTGATTTGTGAAAATGTTAATGCTATAACTACAGGCATATTATTGCCGGTACTTTTTTCTTAGTATTCAACATATCTCACTTTAATGACTCCATATTATTTCACGTTCTTGCTATTTCTTGCTATTTATTCACATTTCAATTTGCACAATAGGTTGTCTTCTGCGCTCTGATTGATCTTTCATTGATCCTGTTACTGTTCTGTGGATTTGCTGAGCATGCCCATAAGAAAATGAATCTCGGGCTGTACTTTGATAATAAAATTTACTTTGAACTTTGAATTAATATTCTTCTCCCTCAGTAATCAGAACTCAGCCCATTTTTCTGTCACACTTACACCTTAAAAGACATGTACACATATGGGGAAGTTTAAGAGGAATATGGGCCAAAATCATGCAATGGGACTAGTTTAGGTGGGAACCTCAGTCATCATGGAAGAAATGGGCTGAAAGGCCTGTTTCCTTGCTGTACAATGCTATGATTCCACCCCACTCTAGACATCAGAGAGTCTTGTTTCTATAACTAGATATTTTCCATTGGGCCACAAATTTTAAAGACCAGAAGAGGACAAATTTGGAATTAAACCTGCCCTGAGAATGATAACGCAGCATCATTTCCTCGTGGGACATTATTTTAAGCAATATATTTTGTTCAGAGTCAATTGAAATATAATTTCGACTTCACCAGTTCTCTAAAAACACTGAAGCCAATATCACTGGAGGCTATGGGAGTGAAGCAGCAAGGCAGGATAGGATTCAAAGAGAATACGTGGTAGGATGCATGACCTGTTTCTGCCATTTGGTATTCTATGACTGGAAACTATTTGAACCATTTGAAGAATGTAAAGATTTTCTTTTCATCCTTTGCATAACAAAATGAAATAGTAACGTCAAATCCCTCATCTGCATTGCAATCCATTAGACCAAAGAGGCAACAAGGGAGAGTTTCGGTGAGTCAGGCAGCATCTGCGGAGACAAAGGGTTGGCCGACGTTTCAGGTTGAGGCCTTACTTCAAGACTGAGAGTGTAGAAGGAAGCTAGCCAATATAAAAGGGGTAACAGGGAGGGGTGAGACAGTGTCTGGAGGGAACAGGTGGAACCAGGTGAGGTGGGAATGATGGGCAAATGAAGCCAGGAGGAGGAAATAGTGGAGGAAAGAAAAGACAGAACCTGGAAGGTGATGAACCTGCTAGAGGGACATGGTGGAGCAAGGTGGAGAAATGGATAAGGGGACTTCAGAGGTTAGGTGGAAATGGATAACGAAAAATAAATTAGGCAGATGGAACCAGCTTGGTGGAGTGGATGGGAGGGTAGGCCAAAGGACAAGAGACCCAGGTGGATAGTGTTGTGTATTTAATATTTCAGTAATATTTGAGAAAACTTGTATATATACTGTTTGATTAAGCATTTTTGTTCTTTTAAATATTTAATTAGGTTATATATAAAAATATGTTAGCTGTATACGTCATCCATGTAAAATGTGTGCACCTTGCTGAAATGTAAAAACGAATGATGAAAACCTTCACCGCACGTGGTTATCAAAAGCCATGGATGACAACAGAGGTGCGTTCACTACTGAAGGCCCGTGACACAGCCTACAGATCGGGGGACAGGAGTGCACTTCGCTCAGCCAGGTCTGCGCTTTCACTAGGGATCAGGAAAGCGAAAAGGGCCTACGCGGGCAAAATACATGGACACTTCTGGACACAGGTGACACCAGACGGATGTGGCAGGGAATTCAAGCTCTGACAGACTACAAGATCAGGCAGAAAACTGATGACAGCGACGCCTCTCTTCCAGACAGGCTCAACAATTTCTTTGCACACTTCAAAGCATCAAACACTACAGCAAGGGGAAGAGCCAGTCCCTTCTTATCTGATCAGCCGGCTCCAATCATTGATTCAGAGCACACACGGAGGACCCTTTGCCAGGGTCAACCCACGAAAAGCTGGAGGTCCCGACAACATCCCTGGATGTGTGCTCAAGGAATGTGCTGATGTATTAGCAGATGTCCTGACAGACATTTTCAACATCTCCCTTAGTCAAGCCATTGTCCCCAGATGCTTCAAAACCTCCACAATCATCCCTGTAGCAAAGAAATCAGTTGTAGCCTGTCTGAATGATTACCATCCTGTTGCCCTGACCTCCATAGTGATGAAATGTTTTGAACAGCTTGTCAAGCCTCATATCACAGCCAGCCTCCCCTCATTGCTGGATCCTCTAGTTTGCTTATCATCCAAATCACTCTGTGGAGGACGCAATATCCATCACACCGCACACAGATCTCTCTCACTTGGACAATAAAGACACTTATGCCAGAATCCTGTACATTGATTTCAGTTCAGCATTCAATACCATCATCCCGCAGAGACTAGTGGAGAAACTGTCGCTGCTTGGCCTTAACACTGCCATGTGTCGCTGGATTCTGGATTTGTTGACAGAGAGACCACAGTGAGTCCGTGTTGGCAGGAACATCTCTGACTCCATCACACTGAGCACTGGATCCTCACAAGGCTGTGTGCTTAGCCCACTGCTGTTTACACTGCTAACACATGACTGTGCAGCCAGATTCAAGGGGAACCTGATCATTAAATTTGCTGATGATACCACAGTGGTGGGGCTCATCAGCAAAAATGATGAAACAATGTACAGGGAGGATGTCAAACACCTAGAGAGCTGGTGCAGTGACAACAACTTGATGCTTAATGTCACCAAAACCAAGGAGATGATCGTCGATTTCAGACGGTCTCAGCCTGAGCACACACCCCTCAGCATCAGCGGCTCCACAGTGGAGAGAGTGGAAAACATCAAGTTCCTTGGGGTGCAGATCTCGGACAATCTCACCTGGTCCAGGAACACCACTGAGATTGTGAAGCAGGCCCAGCAGAGATTGCACTTTCTGAGGAAACTTAAACAAGCATCACTCCCCACTAACATCTTAACTACATTCTACAGAGGCGTGGTTGAGAGTGTGCTGACCTTTTGCATCACAACCTGGTACTCCAGCTGCAGTGCTGCTGACAAAAAAGCCTTGCAGAGGGTGGTTAGGGGAGCAGAGAAGGTTATTGGGGTCTCCCTACCTTCTGTCCAAGACCTCTTTCAGAGTCGATGCCTCCAGAAGACACGATACATCATTAAAGACCCCTCACACCCTCTCCATAAACTGTTTGTTCTTCTGCCATCAGGTAAACGTTACAGGAGCATCAAAACTAAAACTACAAGGCTACTAAACAGCTTCCTCCCACAGGCAGTCAGACTGCTAAATAGCTGCTCTACCTGACTCTGCTTTGGACACTTTTAACCTGCACTGGACACTTATAACTTTTTTTTAACCAACATGTGGTTGTTGTGTTTTACTATTTATTGTTGTGTTTATTATTTAGTGTTACATTTGTTATGTTATGATTGCACTGCCCCTGGGAAACGCTGTCTCATTCTGCCTTGCAGAGCTGATGTATGGTTAGAATGACAATAAAGGTTTTGAATCTTGAATCTTGAATCTTGAAATAACACCCATATTTTCAGACTCATGTGTTTCCTTGAATTAATTTGATACTTTGAAGTTACAAAACATTACGTTGGTGATGAGGTATTTTCAAAATGAACCCAAGATGGCTGCCAACCTGTTAAAGCAGACAGAGACGTTCAAAGTGAAAAAACAGCTTAGCGCAGCCCAGCCGGTGGAGAGACGGCCTTCAGAATGGAAGATACAATTGAGTTTTTTTAAAGCTGGAAATCAAAAGTATTCAAGGTTCATAAACTGTGAGTTGCAGGTAATGCTAATCATTAAATAAAAGCAGAAATGGCTGGCTGCATCAAAAAGATTGACAAGTTTGATTACACAACAGTTAATTGGCTGACGTATCCTGAACTATTGGAACGTTATTTGAATTCTCATTGAACCAATGAGAAACAAGTGCCAATTTTGCTAATTGCATTGGGCTTAAGGGCATGCAGTTTTCTTCAAAGTTTGACTGCTCTAACCAAACCTGCAGACATGAGCTTTGCTGCTATTGTAAAAGTAATGCAGGAACTTTCAGAACCAAAACTTCCTGTTAGTTGCAGAACATTTTAGGTTTCATAAGTAAAATCAGTAAGTTCAGTTCAGTGTACATGATTGAATTGACGAGATTGTCTGAGCATTCTCAGTTCGGCAATGGTCTTCATGATACACTGAGTGATTTCTTTAGTTTGGGGAATCTTAAAAGAAAGCATTCAAAAATGACTCCTAACAGAAGCACAGCTTACATTCAAATGAGCAATTGAAATTGCTGTTTCAATGGAAACCGCAGACAGAGGTGCAATTACGTTGCAGTCAGGAATGAAAGTGCGTGTGGACAAAATTGCAATGTCTGAACAAAAACTGGCCTGACTGAACAAATTGTGTTACTGTTGTAGCAGGGGCTCAGAAACAAATGCAGATTCAAAGAGCAGGTCAGGCAGACAAAATCAAATGGACTGCACAGAGTAGAGAAAAAGATAAAAAGTCAAGTTTCTGTTTCAAAAAGAGCACTGACCTGAATGCTGTTGATGAAAAATCTGATAATGATGAGAGTGACACAGAATTGTGTAGCCTTAAGATCTACAGTGTAAAAACTACAATAGACAAGCAATACACCAGAAGTGAACAGCAAATTAATTAAAATGGAAAAGGATATTGGTTTGGCTGTTTCAGTTATTTCTCAAAATGAGTTCAAATGGCATTTCAAAGATACTAAACTGAAACCTGCAGATATCCGAGAACTTATACTGGAGAAGGTAACTGCTGTGGGAATAACATCTGCAACAATGAAATACAACAACCAACAAGCCATGTTGGACATGTAAGTGGTAAAATCAGGAGGGCTAGCATTGTGGGGATGTGATTGGATATCCACCCACATCCCCTGAAATGCAGCCAACTGAAAGTGAATTAAGAAGGGAACTAAATGATGCAAAAATGTCCCCATGCCAAACACCATGAACCATTGCCCAATAGAGGACAGGTAGCTGCTGGTGCCAACCTCTGTGCCTCTGGTTGAAAAGCATGTTGGACCAACGGAGGGTCATGCTGCTCACAGGAAGCATGGTGACGAAAACAATGGTCTGACTACAACAGTTAACTTAAGCAACATGTCTGAGAAAGCTTCTGATATGTCAATCTGGCAGCTCATTGCAAATGTGGCTTGGCTTTAAGCTGGAAGAGAGAAGAGGAAGCTTCAGAAAAGCTGCAAGCATTTGGCCTTTGTGGGTATAAAGAGTCTGCTCTGTGTGCATTAAGGTTATTGCATGAACTTCAAATGGGAGACAAAAAGCTGCTTGTAAAAGTAGATGTAAAGACCAAAGCCCAGCTGGATGGATGCAAGGGCAACAAGAAAGGAGTCAATGGAGATACGATATCAGAAGACGTTGTGGATGAGGAAGCCAAGAGGAGAGATCAGATTGTAAAGGGAGCAACTAGAGCTCCTTCGGGGTGCCGAATTTTCGTGGCTTTGGAGACGAGCTGATTCAAGGCCGGTCGCAGGAGAACACGGAACATCGGGAGCAGCGGGTTAGCTGCTGGCTGCGTGTCCAGGGACCCGAGCCTTTCCGGGGCCGATTCTTTGGGCGCAGAACTCAGAAAAAGTGACACAACACACATTTAACATCATAAATCAGCGAGTTGTTTGTTATGTCTCCCCTCTCACTGTGAAACGGGGACAACTGTTTTCCCTCATTATGGAGAGAGAGAGCCTGTGGTATGTCGAATTACCGGGTGAACGAGTAGTTTTTGGGGTACTGCAAGTCTGTGTCTTTAATGATATTTTGCTGCACGCTCGAGTGCTCGGTGGAGGGTGCTGATGCTTTTTTGCTGGTAGGGTAGGGGTCGTTGCCTTGCTGTTGATTGTGTGTGGGTGGGGGGAGCTGGGGGGGGCTTTTGGGTTCTACCGTGAAACTGTCATTCATTCTTCGGGGCACTTCTCTGTTTTGGATGTTTGCAAAGAGGAAGAATTTCAGAATGTATATTGCATACATTTCTCTGACGTAAAATGTACTGATTGAATGTTATTAATCCAAGAGAATACTCCGGTGAACTAAATGCAAGATCAAGATGCACAAACTAGAAGAAGAAAAAGGAGGGAAGAGAGTATGTGAATGAGAAAGAGAAAGGTGTGAAAGAGAAGGAACCTGAGAAAGTGAAAGAAAGGGATTGAAGTAGATCCAGAGGGAGAAAAGGAGAAGAGAATTATCCAGAGCTGTCTGAACCACTTCCTGCCGTCTCAGAGTCAACTCCCACAACCACCACAGAGGAGGCCCCAGAACCTGAGATTGTTTCACAGCCACAAGTCTCACCTGCCAAACAGAGTGGTTCCCTCTTGTCAGGAAAGATGTTATCCTGTAAGAAAGCCTCCACAGCGATGAAATATTTCATCCTGAATGTGACAATTTAAAATTTAAGATGTTGTGGGTGTCTGTGTATAGTAGTTGTATTATATTGAATACTGTGTATAGAGTTGAGATGCATTCTCTATTGAGTTGGAGTTTATAGCAAAGCAGGGAGGAATGTTGTCTGTTTAATATTTCAATAATATTTGAGTAATCTTGTGTGTATATATAGTGTGATGAGGCATTAAATAATTCATTACAGGTTATATGTAAAAATATGTTAATTGTGTATGTCATCACGCTACCACGTAATACGTGTGTGCCTGGGTGAAAAGTAAAACTAAAGACATAGAAACATACATATTTTCGGACTCCTGTATTTCACTTGAATTAATTTGATGCTTTGAATTTGCAAATCATAACAGATAGGTGTGTGGGTGATGGGCAGAGGAAATCAGGCTGAGCAAGTTTGTTACTAATCTGGGTGAAAGGGTGCAGGGATTGGGAGGGGTACACAGGAAAAGTGACTGACAGGAGAGAGAATCCAGGTAGACTGGTAGGACTGCAAAAGGAACAGAGAGATGCACTGTCTTCTCCATCCACCTGGCTGTGTAGTAAACTACAAAGTTGAGTGTTGACAGATTGTGTATAAATCTTGTACTGCTCTTTTGTAGCAGCGTTGGAGGAAGCATTTTGACAGAAAGGAAGAGATGCAATTTAAACTAAGTGAAGCAATTTGAAAGGTAGCTAAAGAACATGGAACTCTGGTTATATAAAGCCTGACAAGGCTGTTGGAATTCATAAGGGACCCTTGACTTTATTATTAAGACACACTGAGAACAAATGTTATTGTGCTCGATCCTGGGCAGCATGGTCAAGGTCAAAGAGACTAAGACAGGTTTTATTGGAATGGTACCAGGTCTGTGGGACGTTAGTTATGTAATGAAATTGGAGACAATGCTGTTGTTCACTTCACAGCAGAGACAATTAAGGGTAGATTTGACAGAAGTGCTCAAACTCATGAATGCTTTCCACAGAGTAAATAAACTAACCCTGCTTCCAGTGATAGCTGAGCTTGTTATCAGAAAGTATAGATTTCTAGTGGCTGCAAAGGATGAGCTGTGACACCCCCTCAGGCAGGTTTTTTTGAGTCGACAAATAACTAAAGGAGGAAATTGTACCAAGTGATGGGGAGAAAGGGAAAGGATGTGCACTCAGCTGAAAAAATGCCAAGGCAGTGTCTAATTGCCTTCTCCTGGTGTACAGTTACTCTTCATCTCCTGACACAGGGAGGCTCCTGTAGCTTCAAGATGACAGGTTTTATCAGAATGGAACTAGGTTTGTGGGACTTCAGTAATGTAATGAAATTGGAGACTTGACTGCATGCTGTGCTGTTGAAATCAGTTTAAGGTAGAGAGGAGTGATTCTATGCACCTTTCTGGGTGCCACAGTCCCAGCAAACTGGTCTCCTTGGTTTTTTAGTGGGATTTTTATTCTCCCCACCAACATTTTCTCAGGCTTGCTCCATGCTTCTAGCACTCAGCTTTGGTCCCTGCCTTTCCTTGTGATTGAAACACTCTATCCATGACAACATCCTGGTCAGAACCCCTGCACCTTCTCCAAAGCAATGATGTGCTACCTTTGGTGAGACCATAAAACTGCAGATAGTACTCCAGCTGTGACCTGGCTAAAGTTTTATTGAGTTGCACCCTAGCTTCCCTGATCTTATACGTTCTATAATCTTGTGTGCATTTGTCATGTATATCAACTTTCATCCATCACAAAAAAAGAACTAATGGAAAAACTCTTCTGTGGAGGCCAAAGCCATATTCAAGTTTGCTGATGGCACCACCGTCATAGGTGGAATCAAAGGTGACTATGAGGGAGATGGAAAATCTGGCCCAGTTTTGTCGCAACAACAGCCTCTCACTCAATGTCAACAAAACCAAGGAGCTGACCAAAGTTGGCATCATAGAGTTGTAGTTAGCACAACACTTTACAGCACAAGCAATCTGGGTTCAGGTCCCGGCATTGCCTATAAGGAGTTTATACGTTTTCCCCATGATTTCCTTTGGGTGCTCTGGTTTCCGTCCACAGTCCCAAGACAGAGCAGTTGGTGGGTTAATTGGTCATTGTAAATTGTCCTGTGATTGGGCTAGGGTTAAATCAGGGGATTGCCAGTCAGTGTGGCTCAAAATGCCAGAAAGGCCGATTCAGCGCTGTGGTTCAATAAATAAATAAATATTATTGACTTCAGGTGGAGGAAACTGGAGGTCCATAAGCCAGTCCTCATTGGAAGAATCAGACATGGACAAATTCATCATCTTTAAATTTTTCAGTGTTAGTATTTCAGAGAAACTGTCCTGGGCCCAGCACGTAATTGCAGTTATAAAGAAGGCACAGCAGCTCCTATTCTTCCTTAGGAGTGTGAGGAGATTCAGCGTGGCATCTAAAAATTTCACAAACTTCCAAAGGTGTGTAGTGGAGAGTATATTGACTGGCTGCATCACAGCCTGGTATGGAAACACCAAGGCCCTCGAACAGAAAATCCTACAAATAGGAGCGGATATGGCCCAGTCCATAATGGGTGAAGCCTTCTCCACCACTGAGCACACTTACATGTTGCAGGAAAGCAGCATCCACCACCAGGGGCCCACCCCGCCCAGGGCATGCTCTCTTCTCACCACCACCATCAGGAAGAAGAGACAACAGCATCAGGACTCACACAACCAGGTTCAGGAACTGTTCAAGGACTCTTCATCTCATGTTCTCGATATTTATTGTTTATTTATTTATCATGATTATTTCTTTCTTTTTGTATTTGCACAGTTTATTGTCTTTTGCGCAACTGTCCAAGTTGGTGCGGTCTTCCACTGATTCTGCTATGGTTATTATTCTATAGATTTATTGAGTATGCCTGCAAGAAAAGGATCTCAGCATTTTATATGGTGAAATATATATACTTTGCTAATAAACTTACTTTGTACTGAAAAGGATGGTCAACATTTTGGGCTCAGATCATGCATCAGGTCTGAGAGTGTAGAACAGGGTTCCTAACCTTGTGTTTATGACATGGACCAATACCATTAAGCAAGGGGTCTGAGGATCCCAGGCTGGGAACTGCTGGTGTAGAGGGAAGATAGCTGCTGAGCAGAAGTGGGACAGAACGGGTGAGACAGAGGCTGGATGATGATAGGTGGAACCGGTGGAGTAATTGGAATGATAAGCAGATAAACCAGGTGGGGGTGGAGATTGCTGAGTGTTCGTGTGTCCCTCATTCCCCCTCCCTCATCTGCACCTTTGCTAATCACACCACCAACATTCACATCCAGGTTGTTAATGTACATGCAGGCTGCTCCTGGTTGATGAACGAGTTGCCTTTTACAAACAGATGTTGATTTTGTCCCAGAAAATATAGAAAAATCACTTTCTGTGGTAACCATACCTCCACAGTATTGTAATAAGTGTCTTTAAAAACAAAACTGATAAAAAATAAGGACTACTTAAATTGGAGAAAGTCCAATTGTAGGAATTGTCATTCGTAGGAACGAACATATGCTCATTGACCGCTTTACTAAGCACCTCCTGTACCTAATAAAGTGGCCACTGAGAGTATCTTCATGTCTCCTGCTGCTGTAACCCATCCACTTCAAGGTCTGACATGCTGTGCGTTCAGAGATCCTCTTCTGCACACCTGTAATGTGGTTATTCGAGTTACTATCAGTTTAAACCAGCCTGGCCATTCTCCTCTGACCTCTCTCATTAACAAGGTGTTTCCACCCACAGAACTGTGGCAAGGAACGGGGCAAACCCAAACGTAGGACACTGGCATGGAGATAGAATTAGGATGCAGACGAGGGTGTGAGCGTGGCTGAAACTTGACCTGAAGCGTTGCTGGAGCTGAACGGCAAACAGAAAGGCAGGCAGCTGGCAATACTTACCTTGACATGGAGAGACACGGAGTAAACCTCGGTACTGAAGTAGAACTTAGAATACACAATCCTAAGCGGCCGGGAACGTGAATTACCACACTGGCCGAAACAACGATCTGGCCACGAGTGGGTGCAAAGCCAGGGCTTTCAAGCTGCAGGTTTAAAATGAGAATCAGGTGTCGCAATCGAGGAGCCCGGGAGAAAACCGGGAAAAGGGAATTAGAAGAATGTGAGGAATTAACAGTCAGGACCATGACAAGAACTGCCACTCACTGGGTGTTTTTCTTTCATTTTTTCACACCATTCTCCGTAAAGAGACTGGCGTGTGTGAAAATCCCAGGAGATCAGCAGTAATTTGAGATACACAAACCACCCTGTCTGGCAATAACAGTCATTCCATGGTCACAGTCACTTAGATCACATTTCTTCCCCATTCTGATGTTTGGTCTGAATAACAACTGAACCCCTTGGCCACCACGTCTGAATGCTTTAATGCATTGAACTGCTGTCACATATTTGGCTGATTAGCTCCCTGATAACTAGCTTGGAGTCACTGACTAAAACCCTGGAAGTCCTTGTGGTCCCCTAGCACAAAGAGCATGTCTCCCACAGAGGTCGGTGTCCTGGACCCGTATAGGCAGATGTTTTTTGATGCCTCTGGGAGCACTCACCCCACACCCCATCCCATCAATGCAAGAACTGGCTGGTGAAGCAGCAGCCCTGCACAGTCACTGGAAGGATGTCAGTTGGCTTATGACGAGCCCCTTTAAGAGCTAGTTGCAAGGATCCCAGCAGCTAGGCTACACGCTTAGAACTGTGAGAAGCCACAGCACTTCAGTAGGGAATGCTGCATTGCGACTGAAAATGCCATTTCAGCTTGACGTTACACAGAGAAACCCAAAAACACCGGGACATCAACCTCGCTTTTGAAGTTCTCATTCTTCCTGCAACCTTCACAAGCAGCTGTACAGTGAGTCACACTACTATTTTAACACCACTAAAACGACGTGGCGCAATTTCTAGACACCTAATGCTAATACCATGAAACATCATAATGCCAGATGCACACTCTGAAATGCCAGCGCCCAACATCTGTGCCTTTTCCAGAAAGGACAGGGAGATATATTTATGCATTCAGAGAGAGGGGGATGGAGGGGAGAGACAGTTGTAAAGTGCACCCCTCAGTACTGTACTGGAGTGCTAATACACATGATGTTCTCAAGACCCTAGAATAGGCTTGATCCCATAATTGTCTGACTCACAGATAAGAGTTCTTCTGCTGAGTCACAGCTGACACATTGGAAATTGAAAGCAGCAGCTTGGGGAGCTCAGAAATCCGAAGCCGATCGAGCCTAGGCTGAAGCGGCAGTCTGAACGTGCCGTTCCAATCAACACTCTCAAACAAAACTGTTTCCTAAAGCAGCACACACAAAACTCTGTGAATCAGGCAGCATCTATGGAGGAGTATTGTGGGCTGAGACCTTTTATTATTTCTAATTCTGTCCCCAGAAGATCTGTATGCAATTTTATTCAATGTCCCTGTTATAAATTCAGGACCTTAAGGAAAAAGATTCTCCCTTGTTAGTTGTAGCAGTTCCCTGTAATTTCTTGAAAACAAGTCATCCCAAATGTAACCAGCTTGAGGCTTCAGGGCAGAAACAACCTGACAATTTAAAGACTAGACTAGACTAGACCAGACTAGACTAGACCAGACCAGACTAGACTAGAGAATGCTCCATGTTGCTCTTGGGCATCAAGACAGCATTGTGGGTCACACTGTGTTTGTGGACATTTCAATAAGAGCAAGAACTAAGTTTGAGGTTCACAGAACAGGCTTTTGTGGGATTCCTGTGTTAGCATGACACTGAAGGTGACACTACTGTTTCCCTACCAATGTGGTGATTTCTTGTTGCACAGCTACCAAGGTACAGTGAAAAACTTTGGTGTGTGTGCCTTCCATGCAAATCATTTCATCGCATCAGTATATTGATGCAGTACAAGGGAAAAGCAATTGCTGAATACAGAATATAATGTGTCTGTAAAATTATATTCTGCAGAAGGGTCTCGGCTTGAAACGTTGACTGTATTTCTTTCTATAGATGCTGCCTGGACTGTAGAGTTCCTCCAGCATTTTGTGTGTGTTGCTTGGATTCCCAGCACCAGCAGATTTTCTCTGAAATTATATTCTGCATTCAGTTATTGTTTTTCTCTTGTGCTAGACTATATACCAATGTGATAATATGTTACAGTTACTGAGAAAGTGCAGCACAGGTAGACAATAAAATGTAAGACTATGACAATGTAGATTGTGAGGTCAAGCAACCATTATATTGTACAGGAGATGTACCACTACATAGTAACATAGAAACGAAGTTTGCCATCAGCTCTTAAGAGCAGCGATTCCCAACCATTCTTATGCCATGGACCAATACCATTAAACAGGGGACCCCAGGCTGGGAACGCCTATCCTGGAGGGTCACACCACTGTAGAAAAATGTTATAAATGAATGAATGTGGTAGTGGGAGACAGCCCCCATGGGGCAAGAAGGCAGTCTGACAATGAAGAGTATCCACAGCTGTTTTATTCCATGTCTGGAGCTGGACTGATACAGTGGTGTTCAGGGAGGTCAGCAGGACAGTGCGGAAGCAAAGTATGGAGAGGTTTGAGTATGTGGGCTGGGTGATAGTTGCAGAGGTGTTGCTAAAAGATGCTTTTGGTCTCCCTAACAGAGAAGAGTTTGCAATGTGAGTGGTGCACTAAATTGCAGGAAGTTTACGTAAGTCCTTGTAACCTGGAAAGAGGGCTGGAGAAATTGCATGGTGCCAAAAAGGGAAAAATTAGGGATTGCATTTCCTGCACTTCCATGGAAAAGGACCAGGAGGACGGGAACAGCAAGTAGTGGCGACTGAGGAATGTTCTGCGATGTCCCTTCAGAATGCCGGAGAGAAGATGGGCTTGCGGTCGGTATAGTGCAGAGATGGCAGGGGATCACCTTTGATAAGTGAAGGCTGGTGGTGTGATCCTGGGTGGGGATGGGGACGACACATGAAGTTATGACAGTTGCATTTGAGAGTCCTGTCAAGCAGAGCGGATGAAGAAAAAGGGAGACATACCAGAGCAGTTTTATAGGAGGTAAAACAGTTGTACTAGCCCTGACAAAGGAACTAGGAGAATGAAATAGATCATTTCCATGAAACCAGATGGAGAAAGTCTAGGCAAGGTGGCTGTGGGAGTCATGGACTGGCAGTAGACATTGGACAATGTCTTTAAATAGTAAAGAATTCTTTAAATATTCTTTAAATAGTAAAGAATTTGAGGGATATGCGCTTAGTTTAGGGAAATACAGCTGGGTTAAAAGATACCCATAGTCGCATTGAATCAGAATCATGTTTATTATCACTTACATATGTCATGAAATTTGCTGTTTTGTGGCAACAAGTTGTAAGAATTCCCAAGTCACAATAAGAGGAATAGTGAAGTAGTGTTCACGGGTTTGTGGAGTCTGATAGCCGAGGGGGGAAACGCTATCCATAAAATACTGAGTGTGGGTCTTCAGGCTCCTGTATCTGCTTTCTGATTGCAGTAGGGAAAAGAGGGCTTATTCAGAGTCTGAATCCATAGGACACTCAAAGCTGCTGCGCAGGTTGACTCTGTGGTTAAGAAAGCATATGATGCATTGGCCTTCATCAACCATGGGATTGAGTTTAGGAGCCGAGAGGTAATGTTGCAGCTATACAGGACCCTGGTCAGACCCCACTTGGAGTACTGTGCTCAGTTCTGGTCACCTCACTACAGAAAGGATGTGGAAGCCATAGAAAGGGTGCAGAGGAGATTTACAAGGAAGTTGCCTGAATTGGGGAGCATGCCTTATGAGAATAGATTGAGTAAACTTGGCCTTTTCTCCTTGAAGTGACGGAGGATGAAAGGTGACCTGATAGAGGTATATAAGACGATGGGAGGCATTGATTGTGTGGATAGTCAGAGGCTTTTTCCCAGGGCTGGAATGGCTAGCTTGAGAGGGCACAGTTTTAAGATGCTTGGAATCAGGTTCAGAGGAGATGTCAGGGGTAAGTTTTTTTTTTACGCAGAGAGGCGGATTTGATAGGGTCTTTTAAGAGACTCCTGGACAGGTACATGGAGCTCAGAAAAATAGAGGGCTATGGGTAACCCTAGGTAATTTCTAAGGTAAGGGCATGTTCAGCACAGCATTGTGGGCTGAGGGGCCTTTATTGTGCTGTAGGTTTTCTATGTTTCTAATCATGGGACAATTTACAATGAACAATTAACCTACCAACTGGTAAATTTTTGGACTGTGGGAGGAAACCAGAGCACCCAGAGGTCACGGGGAGAACATACAATCTCCTTACAGGCAGGGGCCAATTGTGTTCTTAATTCAGCGTCAGAGGGTGGAAGATCAGAGGAGATAATAAAGAAATGGCAAGAGGTGAGATGCAAGAGAGATGTGGTCTGAGGGGAAAAGAAGGATCCAAAGGGGTATTGGTATCTAGAACTTGACATAGAAAATAATTTAGAAATCATGGAATTATTAGCAGAGAAGAAGGACCTTCAGACCACCAAGTCTTTGCTTATGGATCTGGAGTCGACAAACCCCTCAGTTAATGGTAATGCTCCATGACATAAATCAGTTGGGAACCCCTGATCTATACTAATCCTGAACTAATCCCACTTCTTTCTCATAGAGTCACAATGGATGGAATCCAGCTCTTTAGAATAGCAAGTCTGCACTGACCAGCATCCACTTGCAACAACCCAACACTAATATTTTATTCCCCCCTCCCAACCAGATTCCCATCGATTCACCCCGCCCCTACCAATTCCTATACTTACCTTCAGATTAGCAGCAATTTAGTGTTGCCAATTAACCAACCAACCCGCATGCCCAACGGCTGGAAGAAACCTATAGCGGTGACAAGGAGATCATGGGGATCATGAATCAGCAGCTCCATCAGCTGTGCCACTGCGTCAGCCAGATGTTCAAATGGCAGAGGAGCGGAGGTGAGGGGTTATGCAGCTGTCAAGAGAAGGCACGTAGTGTAATTGATCGTAGGTCCTAGGAAGTGATGAGCAATGGTCCAAGGAAAGTTGAAGACCACGAGGAAGTTTGTGGGTGGATCAGAATCATTAAGGGTGCAATTTACATTGTAATCCGCATGGAATAAATCAGAGCTGGTGACAGTCACTGAGAAAAGAGATGTGGGTGTAAAAGTGAATTCTGAGATCCTTAATAATCTTATCACCCACAAAGAGTACGTCAAAATAGCACTTGTTTTTAAAATCAAGGCAACACCTCTTTAAATTATGTAGGTGTTGAGGGTGAACAACAGATCCCACCCACACCAATGTCAATTATGGAAACCATTGCGCACTGCGCCTACGTGAAGCCTCGCTGTGCCAGCTCTGACGTGCTCCAATTCTACACTCGCACAGGTAAGGGTACAGAAACACTCACCCTCCCAATGTTTACAAATGTCAGATGGTATAAACTATGCATCATAAGAGCAACCTACAGCCTCAAATATTTCCCCCTCAGCTCTATAATGGTTAACCAAAAATGATGCGGTACATACAGTATATAACTACAGAAGCTGGCTTTTCTTAATTCAATGATTGAGATGCAGAAGGGGTCATTAATCATTGTCTGTATGTATATTAAAGCTAACAAAGATTAGTTGATTGACAAAAGGGTGTAGCTAATCTGTAAACAAAGGGACTGCTTTATCAATGACACAACACAAACTTAATTGTTAATTCAATACAAAAACTCTCAATAATAAAGTCTTTGATCTTAATTGTCCTTATCTCCTTCATTCCATGTCATATTTTCTTCTCCTTAGTTGGCTTATTGCTCAATCAAGAGGGCAAACAGTGTGACCGCTCCCAACTACTTCTCAACAAGTTCAGCGGATGTTCACTGGATTTCAGCGATGGCTGGCGCTGTGAAGTTCACCTCCTTATAAGGTACCATTTTGAAGCACCCAAGCTCATTGGAACCAATTGCAACGCAACGTTTAATTTTAACGCATCCAAACAAAACCTGTTACTCATGGCCCAGAACGTTGACTGTTTATTTTGCTCCATTCCTGGCTTCCTGAGTTCCTCCAGCATTTTGTACATGTAGTTACCAAGCTCGCAATTTGGGGTAGAATCCACACCAGGATATTACAAATGCAGGCAGAGTACAGATGTTCGACATCTGTGGAAATATTCAGGGGTCTAACAAAGGTTTGGTGTCCAGAAATGTTAATCCTACTTCCGTCTCCCTGCAGAAGCTGCCTTTCTTTGTGTTTTTATTTTATTTGGATCTGGGTGTTCATCCTTGCATGACGGAGGCTATGTCAGGGACCCTTTGGTGGGTCTGGAGACACATACGGACCAGACAGAGCAGGGCAGGACAAATTTCCACCAGTAATCAGTTTTGAAATTGGAATCCAGTAGTTTTTCCTGGTCTGTGTCCAGACGTTTATTTGCCATTCCAGATTATTAATGGAAGTCATGTACAACAGTCTCTGTAGTGGGATTTAAATTTCAGCTCTCTGGACTCACTGCTTTCAGGTGAACAAATGGAGTTTTAAAGAGGGTAAGTTCTTACAGAGCGTGATTGATTTCTGTAACATGCCGCATGAGAAGATGATAGAGTCTGTTACAATCATCGTATTTAAGAGGCCTTTAGACAGAACTAGACAGTGGGGTGGCCCATTGGGGCGCCCTTTGACGGAATCGAAATAGAGCTGCCTTGCCCTTTTGCTCTGGTTGGTGACGCTGCTGAGGCTGGCCGTGCACATGCGTCGTGGCGTCGCGTCCTGGTTTCCATGATGGTGGATGGGCTCTCGGTTAAAGCAGGGCTGTTGATTTTGCCAAATGAGCAATTTTATATGAATATATAACCCTGAACTTTGCCTGCATTCTGAAAGTTAGCGCATTTTAAGTCGATTTAGCCAAAAAGAATGTGCCGTTGTAATGCACCGTTAGTGCTAATTGGAGATCACAAACAGACAAACAGAGCATGAGAGTTTTAGTAGTATATAGATTATGCAAGGCAAAGGTTCCAGGGGTTCCCAGCCTGGGGTGCATGGACCTTCTGCTTAATGGTATTGTTCCATGACATTAAAAAGTTTGGGACCCCCTGGCATGGAAGGACATGGTCCTGACGCAGGCACGTAGGATTTGTGTAGATGGGAGAAAGGTTGGACGTGGGTGTGGTGGGATGAGGGGCCTGTTCCTGTGCTGTAAAACTCTGATTGTTCGTTCACTAATTCAACCACTGATCTCTGTGATAGGCTGAATTCACACAGTGTCCTTATTTCAGTTTTATAGCATCTGCAGTATCTTGTTTTACTGGGGAGGAGTCAGTGATTTTTCACTTCATTTCACCTCCATCCACGATGCCTGGTCCCTCTCACCCTGGCTGTTCTCCTCACCTCAACTCCACGTACAGCAGGTGAGGACCAGACCAGGCATGGCAGGCACTGGTTTAGCCGTTCAATGGCTATTCTGGGTGATCACATGAAGAACTATTAGGCTATGCTCCTTCCTGCAAACACTGCCTGCTATTTCACCACCACTCTAAAATGTGAACGGAACTCTTAGCTTCCTTTTTCCATGGTAAACTGTCTTCTTAAATCCCTCTTCCCCATCTACTCCACCACCCCTCCAACCATGGTGGCACAGTATTCCAGCTAGTAGAGTGGCTACCTCACAGTGCCAGAGACAGGCTTCAGTCCTGACCTTGGGTCACCTTCCATGAGGTATCTACAATGGCTTAGATATGTAGGTGAATGATAGAATAAGGGTGGGGGGGGGGAAAGGTTTGTTGATGGGAATGTGTGGGAAATAAAAATATGAGATTAATGCATGTTTAGTGACAATGAGTGGTTGATGGCCAACATGGACTCAGTGGGCCAAATGGCCACTTCCACGTTGTATCTCTATGACTCTAACTAGAAACAGGAGCTTCCGTCATCACCCACTGGATCATCAAGGGCTTCTCCCTTCCCTCACCCTGAGACCCTACCATTGTGTTCCCACAAACCTACTGATCAGTCAACACTCCTCCTTTGCTCATTCTCTCACTGATGTCACTGGCACTACCTTAGTTTTCATCCTCGTTAAATCTTCTGTTAACCCCCTTTTCCAAAAGGAAAGCCAACCCTTGCCCTTGAATATGTACTGTCGCCTCCCAAATCTGTCCTGAACCTTTCCAACCAGGTTTTGGCCTCTACACAAAAGAAATTTCTCTTAATATTCATAGATAACTTTGTAGGTGAGGGTGCCACAGGTAACTACCCTCCTTCTTCACCTATTTCTGACCCAGCTGACAGCTCTATCCTCCTCCAGTCCCCTGCACTGTTATCCAGCTGGAAGTGGCCACCGTCCAGTTCCATATCCCTCCAGTCAGTGAATCACGTGCAATGGCTTCACTTCCCAGCCCTTCACTATGCCCTCCGGGGTCAAAGGATCTACCTTGGACCCCTCCTCCCTCTCTTCTATGTGCTGCAAGGCCACCATCATTTGAAAACACCAATCCTGTTTCTCATATAGCTCCCTCACCAGCCTCCTAGATTGTTACGCTAAGTCGCCTATCATTGAGCACCAGATGAGCAGGAATCTCCAAGTCAATATTTGGAAGCTATTCCCCACCCCATGCTCAATTCCTTAACCACCATCTCTCTCCCCAGCAAACTGACTAAAATCAAACTACAACTTTGGTGTCCTCTGTTACTGGAGTAGTAATTCAGAGACCTGTTATTATGGATATGTGATTGGAAGGTCATCTTGGTCAACCCAAGGCAGCCTATCCAGCTTTGTAAGTTCTACCAATGCTGCAATCCATTGAGATCTAGGGGCACCTCCAAGTCTGATCCTTGTATTTTAATGAGTCAAAGCACCATCTGTCCATAGATGATTCCTGGCCTGCCAAGTGCTTCCAGGATTTTGTTTCTGTTTATTTTTATTTAGAGTTATAGCATGGAACAGCTTCCTCCAGCCCAGTGATCCACACCGCACAACAATCCACCTATTTAACCCTAGCTTAATCAAAGAACAATTTACAATGACCAATTAACCTACCAACTGGTACATCTTTGGACTGTGGAAAGAAACTGGAGGACCCACTTTGCAGGGTCCATAGTAGAATGAGTCTGACACCATGAGTTCTGTATATATCCCACAGGGGTGTCACTGAGGTGCCCAATTCATCTTGGCAAGTTCATCTCACTAGATGGCACTCCATCCTGTTTAACTTCACATCTCGGACAAAGAATGTTTGAAGGTCATGGCCATCTCTTGCATGTCCTGTCTCATATGAAGTCAATGTCAGGGCATCTGAGTTCCGGGGTTACAACAGCGGTACGATGTTTCTCTGTCACTGTTACGTAGCTGGTGAGAGCAAAGATGTTCCAGGTTCCAAAACTTTGAATTGTGCAGCAGATGCTACTTCTACATCATCACTTTTACCATGGGTGACCATAGTACCATGGTAGTGGGCATGTGAGCAAAAATATGCCAAGATATTCTCATACACACTCATAAGGGCAGGCTCAGGCAAAGACATCTTAAAACACAAGAAGTTCTCTGGAGTGAGCAGTATCCATGCTGAAGTTCTAGAATTTGATGGACAGGCATGGTAGTCACAAACTTACTCCCTCATCACCCATGTTGTGGAAAAGAGGACACTCTGCCCTTAAATTTACCTAGTTCGTTTCCTACACCTCCCTCCCCTTTCTTGATCTCTGTCTCTATCTCTGGAGACAGTCTATCTACTGATACCTTTTATAAACCCACTGATTCTCACAGCTACATGGACTATACCTCTTCCCACCCTGTCACTTGTAAAAATGCCATCCCCTTCTTTCAATTCCCCCTTATCCACCGCATCTGCTCTCAGAATGAGACTTTTCATTCCAGACTAAGGAGATGTCTACCGAATGTTGAAAGGACTAGATAAGCTGGATGTGGAGAGGATGTTTTTTATGATGGGGATTTCCAAATGAGGAGCAGGTTGTAAGAGCAACACCTTATATTCCATTTGGGTAGCTTCCAACCTAATGGCATGAACATTCCGGTAATTGCCCCCACCCTCACTTTACCATTCCCCATTCCCATTTCCCTCTCTCACCTACCTACCCAACACATCCCTCTGCTGCTCTTCCCCCTTTCCTTTCTTCCATGGTCTTCTGTCTTCTCCTGTCAGATTCTCCTGTCAGGAAGGTTGGCTCACAAATAGAGAAAGCTTGGAGACAGTGTGAGAGGGAGAACAGACAGGTAATAGAGAAGGGACACCTCAGACCGATGGTTTGAGATGTGTCTATTTTAATGCAAGGAGTATTATGAATAAAACAGATGAGCTTAGAGCGTGGTTCAGCACTTGGAGCTATAATGTTGTGGACATTACAGAGTATTGACTGGTGCAAGGGCAGGAATGGTTACTTCAAATGCCAGGCTTTAGATGGTTCAGAAAGGACAGGCAGAGAGACAAAAGAGGTGGGGGCGTGGCACTGTTGATCAAAGATTGTGTCACGGCTGCAGAACAGGAGGAAGTCAAGGAGGGATTGTCTACTGAGTCTCTGTGAGTGGGAGTTAGGAATAGGAAGGGGTCAATAACTCTACTGCATGTTTTTTATAGACCACCCAATGACCACAGGGACATTGAGGAGCAGATAGGGAAACAGATTCTGGAAAGGAGTAATAATAACAGGGTTGTTGTGGTGGGAGATTTTAATTTCCCCAATATTGATTGGCATCCCCCTAGAGTGAGGGGTTTAGATGGGGTGGAATTTGTTAGGTGTGTTCAGGAAGGTTTCTTGACACAACATGTAGATAAGCCTACAAGAGGAGAGGCTGTACTTGATCTTGTATTGGGAAATTAACCTGGTCAGGTGTCAGGTCTTTCAGTGGGAGAGCATTTTGGAGATAGTGATCACAATTCTATTTTCTTTACCATAGCATTGGAGAGGGATAGGAACAGACAGCTTAGGGAAATGTTTAATTGGATTAAGGGGAAGTATGAGGCTATCAGGCAGGAACTTGGAAGCATAAATTGGAAAGAGATGTTCTCAGGGAAATGTGGAAAATGTTCAGGGAATATTTGCATGGGGTTCTGCGTAGATACGTTCCAATGAGACAGGGAAGAGATGGTAGGGTACAGGAACTGTGGTGTACAAAGGCTGTTATAAATCTAGTCAAGAAGAAAAGAAGAGCTTGCAAAAGGTTCGAAAAACTAGGTAATGATAGAGATCTAGAAGATCATAAGGCTAGCAGGAAGGAGCTTAAGAATGAAATTAGGAGAGCCAGGAGGCGTTGGTGGACAGGATTAAGGAAAACCCCAAGGTATTCCACAAGTATGTGAAGAGCAAGAGGATAAGACATGAGAGAATAGGATCAATCAGGTGTGACAGTGGAAAAGAGTGTATGGAACCAGAGGAGATGGCAGAGGTACTTAATGAATACTTTGCTTCAGTATTCACTATGGAAAAGGATCTTGACGATTGTAGGGATGACTTGCAGGGGACTGAAAAGCTGAACATGTAGATATTAAGGAAGAGGATGTGCTGGAGCTTTTGGAAAGCATCAAGTTGGATAAGTCACTGGGACCAGACGGGATGTACCCCAGGCTACTGTGAGAAGTGAAGGAGGAGATTGCTGAGCCTCTGGCGATGATCTTTACATCCTCAATGAAGACAGGAGAGGTTCTGGAGGATTGGAGGGTTGTGGATGTTGTTCCCTTATTCAAGAAAGGGAGTAGGGATAGCCCAGGAAATTATAGACCAGTGAATCTTACTTCAGTGGTTGGTAAGTTGATGGAGATGATCCTGAGAGGCAGGATTTATGAACATTTGGAGAGGCATAATATGATTAGGAATAGTCAGCGTGGCTTTGTCAAACGCAGGTCGTGCTTTACGAGCCTGACTGAATTTTTTGAGTATTTGACTAAACACATTGATGAAGGTAGAGCAGTAGATGTAGTGTATATGGATTTCAGCAAGGCATTTGATAAGTTACCCCATGCAAATCTTATTGAGAAAGTAAGAAGGCATGGGATCCAAAGGGACATTGCTTTGTGGATCCAGAACTGGCTTGCCCACTGAAGGCAAAGAGTGGTTGTAGAGGGGTCATATTCTGCATGGAGGCCAGTGACCAGTGGTGTGCCTTAGGGATCTGTTCTGGGACTTCTGCTCTTTGTGATTTGTATAAATGACCTGGATGAGGAAGTGGAGGGATGGGTTAGTAAATTTGCTGGTGACACAAAGGTTGGGGGTGTTGTGGATAGTGTGGAGGGTTGTCAGAGGTTACAACGGGACATTGATATGATGAGAAACTGGGCTAGAAATGGCAGATGGAGTTCAACCCAGATAAGTGTGAGGTGGTTCATTTTGGTAGGTCAACTATGATGGCAGAATATAGTATTAATGGCAAGACTCTTGGCAGTGTGGAGGATCAGAGGAATCTTGGGGACGGAGTCCTTAGGACACTCAAAGCTGCTACGCAGGTTGACTCTGTGGTTAAGAAGGCATATGGAGCATTGGCCTTCATCAATTGTGGGATTGAGTTTAAGAGCCGAGAGGTAATGTTGTGGCTATATAGGACCCTGGTCAGACCCCACCTGGAGTACTGTGCTCAATTCTGATCACCTCACTACAGGAAGGATGTGGAAACCATAGAATGGGTGCAGAGGAGATTTACAAGGATGTTGCCTGGATTGGGGGGCATGCCTTATGAGAATAGGTTGAATGAACTTGGCCTTTTCTCCTTGGAGCGAAGGAGGATGAGAGATGACCTGATAGAGGTGTATAAGATGATGAGAGGCATTGATTGTGTGGGTAGTCAGAGGCTTTTCCTAGGGCTGAAATGGCTAGCACAAGAGGGCACAGTTTTAAGGTGCTTGGAAGTAGGTACAGAGGAGATGTCAGGGGTAAGTTTTTTACGCAGAGAGTGGTGAGTGCGTTGAGTGGGTTGCCGGCAGTGGTGGTGGAGGTGGAAACGATAGGGTCTTTTAAGAGACTCCTGGATGGATACATGGAGCTTTGAAAAATAGAGAGCTATGGGTAAGCCGAAGTAGTTCCGAGGTAAGGACATGTTCGACACAGATTTGTGGGCCCAAGGGCCTATATCGTGTTGTAGGTTTTCTATGTTTCTAATTCCCCCTTCTCCAGACCTTTATCCCATTTACCAATTGTTTTCCCAGTTTTCTACTTCACCCCTCCCCCCTCCCGGTTTCACTATCACCTACTACCTTGTACTTCTTCCTCTCCTCTCCGCACCTTCTGACTCTGACTTCCTTTCTCTTTTTCCAGTCCTGATGAAGGGTCTCGGCCTGAAAGGTCAACTGCTTACTCTTTTCCATAAATGCTGAATTGCTCCAGCATTTTGTGGGCATTACTTTGACTTCCACCGTCTGCAGGTTTTCTCTGGTGTCAGACATTTTGTCCCAGTGACAGAGATATTGGCTGTTTACTCTTTCTATGCATCTGATAATTTTATAAACATCTATCAGGGTCTTCCTCAGCCTCTGCTGCTCTAGTGAAAACAACCCACATCTGTCCACGCTCACCTTATTCAAACTGATACATGCAGAGAACAGTGCATGACAAAGTTTTGCCATCACTGAACTCTAGCAAGCTCCGTGCACCAGTGAAGCTAATCCACAGTACGATAGTCTCTGAGCTGCTGGTGGTGGAGACCAAGGACCAGGTCAAAGCTGATTCATTCACTGCAGGGCACACGAAGATGGCCTACGCTTAACTTCTGCAAAGCAGAGGGCCTCTACCAACCTGCAGAACCAAGATCCGTGATGAGACCCAGAAAAATGTGAGCCACTTCCCAGATCTCAAGGTGCAGCCATCAGCAAAGGCGGACATTGATGGTAAAATCCCCCGTTGCCTTCGGTAAACTTGGCCAGCTAAGGAAAAGACTTCTGAAGATATGCACTCTCAGTGGCCACTTTATTAAGTACACCTGCTTGTTAATGCAAATATCTAATCAGCCAATCATGTAGCAGCAACTCAATGGTTTAAAGCATGCAAGACATGGTCAAGAGGTGTTGCTCAGACCAAACATCAGAATGGGGAAGAGATGTGCAGGTCAGTGGGACGAGGCAGAAAAATGGTTCGGCACAGCCAAGGAGGGCCAAAAGGCCTGTTTCTGTGCTGTAATGTTCTATGGTTCTAAGTGTGACCTAAGTGACTTTGACCATGGAGTGATTGTTGGTGCTAGACGGGGTGGATTGAGTATCTCAGGCTGACCTCCTGGGATTTTCACACACAACAGTCTCTAGAGTTTACAGAGAATGATGTGAGAAACAGAAACCATCCCCAGTGAGCAGCAGTTCTGTGAGTGAAAAAAGCTTTGTTAATGAGAGAGGTCAGAGGAGAATGGTCAGACTGGTTCAGATTGACAGGAGGGCAACAGGGGCACAACTATGCATTACAACAGCGGTATGCAGAAGAGCATCTCTAGATGCACAACAAATTGAACCTAGAAGTGGATGGGCTACAGCAGCAGAAGACCATGAACATACACTCAGTGGTCACAGAAGGTACTAAGTTAAATGTCCACTGGGTGTAGACATCAGCCCAACACAGAGCTCCACCCAACCCAACATTGTCTACAAAGCACTGGTAATTCCCATCCTCCTGTGGGCTTCTCAAGTTCAAGTTTCATTGTCACTCAACCTTACCCACGTATACAACCAAACAAACACTGGGGCCATAGTGGAAAACACAGTACCGACAAACATACACAGCACAGCCAGCACGTATAGTTATGATATATAGTAACAACATATAGTGAGGACCACGAAGGTACGGTCAAGAGAGGCAGAGGAGTGCTGGCACGACTGCTCTGAGCCGATGGACTGGACTGTATTCAGGGTTCATCTTCAAGTTTGATTGAATACACCACAGTTGTTACTGACTTCGTTAAAACCTGTATGGATGAGGGTGTGCCTTCGAGATCATACTGGACATACCCAAACCAAAAGCCGTGGATGAAGAGCCATAGTTTGCTGAGTACTATACCTGTGCCATTCAAGACCAGTGATCTAGAACTATACGAGAAGTTCAGATATGACCTATGGAATACTATTATAAGGGCGATAAAAACATTCTGGTTGAGGTTAAAGGTGGAATTGGATGTGTAGTACCCCTGAAAAGGAGAGACAAATGAAACATCAACATTGTAATGTTCATGCATATGTCAGTTTATGGTGAATGAGTGTAACCTGTACCTCCCCTCCCCAGGCATTCTGGCAGGCATGAGCAATCAATTGTGAGCTGAAGATTGAATGCAAGCCTTTACAAGTCGATGGCAGATTCAGTGCTCAATATTACAAGAAAATACCTTGCGCACAGATTCTCGAATTTTCAACCAAACACATTTGCAGATTTTTTCAAGTAATATCCCTTTTCTCAACATGAAATGATATTCACATTAAATAAACTATTTTAACACTTTTAAAATTATTTGAATAATTGTTTATAACTAATTTGAACAGCTTTCACCCTTGTCACGCATTCACCCTCAAAAGTAGATGCCGTCCCAACATCTCCTCCCAGTGTTAGACTTGCAATCACTACTTTCCTTGTACGAAACATTCATTTGGTTTCTAGTAGGCAGATGGTAGTTGATGTAGAAACTGAGGCACAGGTAGCCATGAAGTCATTGACGTTACATAATTATAAGGCAAGGGCCTGGTACTGATGAGGTCTACTGTCTATAGTCTGTATGTTGTGACATGTGGGGGGTGGGTCCCAACTCCATCATAAGTAAAGCATTTTGGTGGTTCAAAACTATTGCAGTCCTTGCTGCTGTGAAGTTGGGGACTTTCAACTTGGTAGTAATATTCATCCTCACTGTCACTGGCTGGTTCCATCTCTTCCCTCTCTTTAGGTGGACGAGCTCTGGTGCTCCATTTTGGTAGAAAGGCTTGCTTTGCTGCGATATCCAGTTGTGGTTCAACATCCCTAGGCAGGTGTTTACTTGGCATGAGAATATTGCGATGTAGTACTCTAGATCTTCCTGTTCCTTGTTCAAGTTTCACTTCACAGGTTGGCACGTCCTCCCCAAAGTTTCATACAGCAATATGGATGCAGTCCTCCCAATAGTTTGGAAGCTTTCCCGGGCCTCCGAGGGGTGTCAGATTCCTTACTCAGACACGATTCCCAGGTTGTAACTCTGTAAATCTCACTTGCTGTCATCATTTCATTTATTTCTCCCCGAGACCTTTTGCATTTACTCCTCGGCAATCTGATGGGCTTCTTTCATGTCTTTTTCCCATCCTTCTAAGTGTTCACTGTGGGTTGCAGGACTTTCGTCAGTGCTCAGGCCAAAGAATATATCTACGGGGCAACCTCAGCGATCTACTGAAGAGAAGGTAGAACAGAGAGAATCTTGTTACTTATGATCTTATACAGTTGTAAGCATAGATCATTTTATTCATTGACTCTTTCCAATTTTCTGTTGGTCTTTCTGTTAGTGTTTTCAACATTTGCAGAAGGATCCGGTTGAATCTCTCAACTTGTCCATAGCCCTGGACGTGGTACAGTGCACTTCTTGTCCATTTCCCTGGGGGTGGTATGGTGTGGTTCTTGTCCATTTTCTTGGGGGTGGTGCAGTGTAATTTTTGTGTGTTTTCCTGGGGTGGTGCAGTGTAGCTCTTGTCCATTTCCCTGGGGGTGGTATGATGTAGTTCTTGATCCTTCCACCCCGTTACGTTTACTCAGTTGCGAGTAGAGTTGGTCCTTAAATTCAGCCCCTTGGTCATGGTGTATTCGTGATGAGAACCCAGACCTCAGGGTAAAGTCATTGAAAAGACGGTCAGTGACAGTTTTTCCTGCCTTCGAGGTTGTGGCGTATGCCTGTGCAAATTGTGTAAAATGGGCAATAGTCACCCGAATGTACTCATATCCACCCTTGGACTTGTCTTAGTGAAGAAAGTCAACTGACACAAGTTCAAATGGCTGTTGGCACGATGCCCTTGTTTCCCAACACAGCTTCTTCTGTTTGAGACAAGTGCAGGCTCTTAGCACATGGTGCTCAATGTCCCTCTGCATGTGAGGCCAGGAAAATCTCGCTCTTACTGCAGCCGCTGTGTGATCAGTGCCTCGGTGCCCCATTTTATCATGTAGCTCTTTCAGGACTGTACCTTGAACTTCTCAGGTAGCACCAGTTGTACCCACTGGGTAGTTTTCTGATGAGCGATGCCATCCTCATCCGATACCTATTTATCCCACTCTCACAGAAAGCACCTGGCTCACTTGCTTAATGTCTGTATTTGTTGAAAAGTAGGCTTTGTACCTGAGTGTACAAAGTCAATGACCATTTCGATGTCACCATTCTCTTCCGGTGCTTGCCAGATCTCCCTCCCGGATAGTGATGGAGCTGATGTGTTCACCAAGTCAACATTTACTGCATCTAATGGTACAGATACTGCCATGGACCAGGGTACGTCTGCACTTTGCTGCACCTCAATAGCCTGGACTGTGGCTCCCACTGAATCAGATGAGATGACTTCGTGCACTCACACATTGTCATTTCCCTGGCTATTGGCCTTCGGGACAAAGAGTCAGCATCAACATTTTCTTTTCCTGAGCAGTAATGGATAGTGAAATAGAAAGTGACCAGTTTAGCAATCCAACTATATCCGGTTGCGTTCAACTTTGCTGAAGGAAGAACATACGTGAGGGGGTTCTCAAGCTTTTTTCCCAGGAGGAACCTTGAAATAAATTTCAGTTCTCAGAGAACCCCTGCGTAAAACTGATTATATCTACAGCTCGTGGTACGTTAGTGTGATCAGTAAATTACAGATATAGTATTACACCAGTAGTTTGTTTGCTCCCATAAGTCAGTCGGTGGTGTGTCAGGGGAAGTTGGGGGAGGTAATTGGGAGGGAGAAGCTGACCAAGTTGGGTGAGTCTATTCAATGTTTGAAATTGCACTTCAAGCTCCTCATCAGCCTACCATCCGCCTCCGTGCAATACAGCTCTCACCAATTATCAGCCTACCATCCTCCCCTCCGTGCAATACAGCTCTCACCAATCATCAGCCTACCATCCTCCCCTCCGTGCAATACATCACTCACCAATCATCAGCCTTCTGCCCTCCCCTCCGTGCAATACATCACTCACCAATCATCAGCCTTCTGCCCTCCCCTCCGTGCAATACAGCTCTCACCAATTATTAGCCTACCGTCCTCCCCACAGTGCAATACAGCACTCATCAATTATCAGCCTACCACCCTCCCCTCCATGCAATACAGCCCTCACCAATTATCAGCCTACCATTCTCCCCTCCGTGCAATACAGCACTCATCAATTATCAGCCTACCATCCTCCCCTCCGTGCAATACAGCGATCACCAAGTATCAGCCTACCATCCTCCCCACAGTGCAATGCAGCACTCATCATTAATGGAGAATGTGTGGAGCAGGTTAAGACCTACAAGTATCTGGGAGTACAGTTGGACGACAAGCTAGACTGGACTGCCAACACAGATGCCTTGTGCAGGAAGGCACAGAGTCGACTGTACTTCCTTAGAAGGTTGGCGTCATTCAATGTCTGCAGTGAGATGCTGAAGATGTTCTATAGGTCAGTTGTTGAGAGCGCCCTCTTCTTTGTGGTGGCGTGTTGGGGAGGAAGCATTAAGAAGAAGGACGCCTCACGTCTTAATAAGCTGATAAGGAAGGCGGGCTCTGTCGTGGGCAAAGTACTGGAGAGTTTAACATCGGTAGCTGAGCGAAGGGCGCTGAGTAGGCTACGGTCAATTATGGAAAACCCTGAACATCCTCTACATAGCACCATCCAGAGACAGAGAAGCAGTTTCAGCGACAGGTTACTGTCGATGCAATGCTCCTCAGACAGGATGAAGAGGTCAATACTCCCCAATGCCATTAGGCTTTACAATTCAACTGCCAGGACTTAAGAACTTTGTTTTTAAAGCTATTATTAATGCTTTTTGAGTTAGTGATTTAGATGCATATCATATTATTACTGAGTTAAGTATTGTATGTAATGAGTTTTTGCTACAACAAGTGTATGGGACATTGGAAAAAATGTTGAATTTCCCCATGGGGATGAATAAAGTATCTATCTATCTATCTATCTATCTATCTATCAATTATCAGCCTACCATCCTCCCCTCCGTGCAATACAGCCCTCACCAATTATCAGCCTACCATCCTCCCCTCTGTGCAATACATCACTCACCAATCATCAGCCCTCTGCCCTCCCCTCCGTGCAATACATCACTCACCAATCATCAGCCTACCATCCTCCCCTCCATGCAATACATCACTCACCAATCATCAGCCTCCTGCCCTCCCCTCCGTGCAATACATCACTCACCAATCATCAGCCTTCTGCCCTCCCCACCGTGCAATACATCACTCACCAATCATCAGCCTTCTGCCCTCCCCTCCGTGCAATACATCACTCACCAATCATCAGCCTACCATCCTCCCCTCCATGCAATACATCACTCACCAATCATCAGCCTACCATCCTCCCCTCCGTGCAATACATCACTCAGCAATCATCAGCCTACCGTCATCCCCTCCATGCAATACATCACTCACCAATCATCAGCCTACCATCCTCCCCTCCGTGCAATACATCACTCACCAATCATCAGCCTTCTGCCCTCCCCTCCGTGCAATACATCACTCACCAATCATCAGCCTTCTGCCCTCCCCTCCGTGCAATACATCACTCACCAATCATCAGCCTCCTGCCCTCCCCTCCGTGCAATACATCACTCACCAATCATCAGCCTCCTGCCCTCCCCTCCGTGCAATACATCACTCACTAATCATCAGCCTACCATCCTCCCCTCCGTGCAATACATCACTCAGCAATCATCAGCCTACCGTCATCCCCTCCATGCAATACATCACTCAGCAATCATCAGTCTACCATCCTCCCCTCCATGCAATACAGCTCTCACCAATTATCAGCCTACCGTCCTCCCCTCCGTGCAATACATCACTCACCAATCATCAGCCTTCTGCCCTCCCCTCTGTGCAATACAGCACTCAACAATCATCAGCCTACCATCCTCCCCTCCATGCAATACATCACTCACCAATCATCAGCCTTCTGCCCTCCCCTCCATGCAATACAGCACTCACCAATCATCAGCCTTCTGCCCTCCCCTCCATGCAATACATCACTCACCAATCATCAGCCTTCTGCCCTCCACTCCGTGCAATACAACTCTCACCAATTATCAGCCTACCATCCTCCCCTCCGTGCAATACATCACTCACCAATCATCAGCCTACCATCCTCCCCTCCGTGCAATACATCACTCACCAATTATCAGCCTTCTGCCCTCCCCTCCGTGCAATACATCACTCACCAATCATCAGCCTTCTGCCCTCCCCTCTGTGCAATACAGCAATCACCAATCATCAGCCTTCTGCCCTCCCCTCCATGCAATACATCAATCACCAATCATCTGCCTTCTGCCCTCCCCTCTGTGCAATACAGCAATCACCAATCATCAGCCTTCTGCCCTCCCCTCCATGCAATACATCACTCACCAATCATCAGCCTTCTGCCCTCCCCTCTGTGCAATACAGCAATCACCAATCATCAGCCTTCTGCCCTCCCCTCCATGCAATACATCACTCACCAATCATCAGCCTTCTGCCCTCCCCTCTGTGCAATACAGCAATCACCAATTATCAGCCTTCTGCCCTCCCCTCCATGCAATACAACACTCACCAATCATCAGCCTTCTGCCCTCCCCTGCATGCAATACATCACTCACCAATCATCAGCCTTCTGCCCTCCACTCCGTGCAATACATCACTCACCAATTATCAGCCTTCTGCCCTCCCCTCCGTGCAATACATCACTCACCAATCATCAGCCTTCTGCCCTCCCCTCTGTGCAATACATCACTCACCAATCATCAGCCTTCTGCCCTCCACTCCGTGCAATACAGCTCTCACCAATTATCAGCCTACCATCCTCCCCTCCGTGCAATACATCACTCACCAATCATCAGCCTACCATCCTCCCCTCCGTGCAATACATCACTCACCAATTATCAGCCTTCTGCCCTCCCCTCCGTGCAATACATCACTCACCAATCATCAGCCTTCTGCCCTCCCCTCCGTGCAATACATCACTCACCAATCATCAGCCTTCTGCCCTCCCCTCTGTGCAATACAGCAATCACCAATCATCAGCCTTCTGCCCTCCCCTCCATGCAATACATCACTCACCAATTATCAGCCTACCGTCCTCCCCTCGGCGCAATACATCACTCACCAATCATCAGCCTTCTGCCCTCCCCTCTGTGCAATACAGCACTCACCAATCATCAGCCTACCATCCTCCCCTCCATGCAATACATCACTCACCAATCATCAGCCTTCTGCCCTCCCCTCCATGCAATACAGCACTCACCAATCATCAGCCTTCTGCCCTCCCCTGCATGCAATACATCACTCACCAATCATCAGCCTTCTGCCCTCCACTCCGTGCAATACAGCTCTCACCAATTATCAGCCTACCATCCTCCCCTCCGTGCAATACATCACTCACCAATCATCAGCCTTCTGCCCTCCCCTCCGTGCAATACATCACTCACCAATCATCAGCCTCCTGCCCTCCCCTCCGTGCAATACATCACTCACCAATCATCAGCCTCCTGCCCTCCCCTCCGTGCAATACATCACTCACCAATCATCAGCCTTCTGCCCTCCCCTCTGTGCAATACAGCACTCACTAATCATCAGCCTACCATCCTCCCCTCCGTGCAATACATCACTCAGCAATCATCAGCCTACCGTCATCCCCTCCATGCAATACATCACTCACCAATCATCAGCCTACCATCCTCCCCTCCGTGCAATACATCACTCAGCAATCATCAGTCTACCATCCTCCCCTCCATGCAATACAGCTCTCACCAATTATCAGCCTACCGTCCTCCCCTCCGTGCAATACATCACTCACCAATCATCAGCCTTCTGCCCTCCCCTCTGTGCAATACAGCACTCACCAATCATCAGCCTTCTGCCCTCCACTCCGTGCAATACAGCTCTCACCAATTATCAGCCTACCATCCTCCCCTCCGTGCAATACATCACTCACCAATCATCAGCCTACCATCCTCCCCTCCGTGCAATACATCACTCACCAATTATCAGCCTTCTGCCCTCCCCTCCGTGCAATACATCACTCACCAATCATCAGCCTTCTGCCCTCCCCTCCGTGCAATACATCACTCACCAATCATCAGCCTCCTGCCCTCCCCTCCGTGCAATACATCACTCACCAATCATCAGCCTCCTGCCCTCCCCTCCGTGCAATACATCACTCACCAATCATCAGCCTTCTGCCCTCCCCTCCGTGCAATACATCACTCACTAATCATCAGCCTACCATCCTCGCCTCCGTGCAATACATCACTCAGCAATCATCAGCCTACCGTCATCCCCTCCATGCAATACATCACTCACCAATCATCAGCCTTCTGCCCTCCCCTCCGTGCAATACATCACTCACCAATCATCAGCCTTCTGCCCTCCCCTCCGTGCAATACATCACTCACCAATCATCAGCCTCCTGCCCTCCCCTCCGTGCAATACAGCTCTCACCAATTATTAGCCTACCGTCCTCCCCACAGTGCAATACAGCACTCATCAATTATCAGCCTACCACCCTCCCCTCCATGCAATACAGCCCTCACCAATTATCAGCCTACCATTCTCCCCTCCGTGCAATACAGCACTCATCAATTATCAGCCTACCATCCTCCCCTCCGTGCAATACAGCGATCACCAAGTATCAGCCTACCATCCTCCCCACAGTGCAATACAGCACTCATCATTAATGGAGAATGTGTGGAGCAGGTTAAGACCTACAAGTATCTGGGAGTACAGTTGGACGACAAGCTAGACTGGACTGCCAACACAGATGCCTTGTGCAGGAAGGCACAGAGTCGACTGTACTTCCTTAGAAGGTTGGCGTCATTCAATGTCTGCAGTGAAATGCTGAAGATGTTCTATAGGTCAGTTGTTGAGAGCGCCCTCTTCTTTGTGGTGGCGTGTTGGGGAGGAAGCATTAAGAAGAAGGACGTCTCACGTCTTAATAAGCTGATAAGGAAGGCGGGCTCTGTCGTGGGCAAAGTACTGGAGAGTTTAACATCGGTAGCTGAGCGAAGGGCGCTGAGTAGGCTACGGTCAATTATGGAAAACCCTGAACATCCTCTACATAGCACCATCCAGAGACAGAGAAGCAGTTTCAGCGACAGGTTACTGTCGATGCAATGCTCCTCAGACAGGATGAAGAGGTCAATACTCCCCAATGCCATTAGGCTTTACAATTCAACTGCCAGGACTTAAGAACTTTTTTTTTAAAGCTATTATTAATGCTTTTTGAGTTAGTGATTTAGATGCATATCATATTATTACTGAGTTAAGTATTGTATGTAATGAGTTTTTGCTACAACAAGTGTATGGGACATTGGAAAAAATGTTGAATTTCCCCATGGGGATGAATAAAGTATCTATCTATC
Source organism: Hemitrygon akajei (assembly GCF_048418815.1). Classification (NCBI taxonomy): domain Eukaryota; kingdom Metazoa; phylum Chordata; class Chondrichthyes; order Myliobatiformes; family Dasyatidae; genus Hemitrygon; species Hemitrygon akajei. The sequence goes on from NC_133131.1 coordinate 43,777,211, forward strand.
TATCTATCTATCTATCTATCTATCAATTATCAGCCTACCATCCTCCCCTCCGTGCAATACAGCCCTCACCAATTATCAGCCTACCATCCTCCCCTCTGTGCAATACATCACTCACCAATCATCAGCCTTCTGCCCTCCCCTCCGTGCAATACATCACTCACCAATCATCAGCCTACCATCCTCCCCTCCATGCAATACATCACTCACCAATCATCAGCCTCCTGCCCTCCCCTCCGTGCAATACATCACTCACCAATCATCAGCCTTCTGCCCTCCCCACCGTGCAATACATCACTCACCAATCATCAGCCTTCTGCCCTCCCCTCCGTGCAATACATCACTCACCAATCATCAGCCTACCATCCTCCCCTCCATGCAATACATCACTCAGCAATCATCAGCCTACCGTCATCCCCTCCATGCAATACATCACTCACCAATCATCAGCCTTCTGCCCTCCTCACCGTGCAATACATCACTCAGCAATCATCAGCCTACCGTCATCCCCTCCATGCAATACATCACTCACCAATCATCAGCCTACCATCCTCCCCTCCGTGCAATACATCACTCACCAATCATCAGCCTTCTGCCCTCCCCTCCGTGCAATACATCACTCACCAATCATCAGCCTTCTGCCCTCCCCTCCGTGCAATACATCACTCACCAATCATCAGCCTCCTGCCCTCCCCTCCGTGCAATACATCACTCACCAATCATCAGCCTCCTGCCCTCCCCTCCGTGCAATACATCACTCACTAATCATCAGCCTACCATCCTCCCCTCCGTGCAATACATCACTCAGCAATCATCAGCCTACCATCCTCCCCTCCGTGCAATACATCACTCACCAATCATCAGCCTACCATCATCCCCTCCATGCAATACATCACTCAGCAATCATCAGTCTACCATCCTCCCCTCCATGCAATACAGCTCTCACCAATTATCAGCCTACCGTCCTCCCCTCCGTGCAATACATCACTCACCAATCATCAGCCTTCTGCCCTCCCCTCTGTGCAATACAGCACTCAACAATCATCAGCCTACCATCCTCCCCTCCATGCAATACATCACTCACCAATCATCAGCCTTCTGCCCTCCCCTCCATGCAATACAGCACTCACCAATCATCAGCCTTCTGCCCTCCCCTCCATGCAATACATCACTCACCAATCATCAGCCTTCTGCCCTCCACTCCGTGCAATACAGCTCTCACCAATTATCAGCCTACCATCCTCCCCTCCGTGCAATACATCACTCACCAATCATCAGCCTACCATCCTCCCCTCCGTGCAATACATCACTCACCAATTATCAGCCTTCTGCCCTCCCCTCCGTGCAATACATCACTCACCAATCATCAGCCTTCTGCCCTCCCCTCTGTGCAATACAGCAATCACCAATCATCAGCCTTCTGCCCTCCCCTCCATGCAATACATCAATCACCAATCATCAGCCTTCTGCCCTCCCCTCTGTGCAATACAGCAATCACCAATCATCAGCCTTCTGCCCTCCCCTCCATGCAATACATCACTCACCAATCATCAGCCTTCTGCCCTCCCCTCTGTGCAATACAGCAATCACCAATTATCAGCCTTCTGCCCTCCCCTCCATGCAATACAGCACTCACCAATCATCAGCCTTCTGCCCTCCCCTGCATGCAATACATCACTCACCAATCATCAGCCTTCTGCCCTCCACTCCGTGCAATACATCACTCACCAATTATCAGCCTTCTGCCCTCCCCTCCGTGCAATACATCACTCACCAATCATCAGCCTTCTGCCCTCCCCTCTGTGCAATACATCACTCACCAATCATCAGCCTTCTGCCCTCCACTCCGTGCAATACAGCTCTCACCAATTATCAGCCTACCATCCTCCCCTCCGTGCAATACATCACTCACCAATCATCAGCCTACCATCCTCCCCTCCGTGCAATACATCACTCACCAATTATCAGCCTTCTGCCCTCCCCTCCGTGCAATACATCACTCACCAATCATCAGCCTTCTGCCCTCCCCTCCGTGCAATACATCACTCACCAATCATCAGCCTTCTGCCCTCCACTCCGTGCAATACAGCTCTCACCAATTATCAGCCTACCATCCTCCCCTCCGTGCAATACATCACTCACCAATCATCAGCCTACCATCCTCCCCTCCGTGCAATACATCACTCACCAATTATCAGCCTTCTGCCCTCCCCTCCGTGCAATACATCACTCACCAATCATCAGCCTTCTGCCCTCCCCTCCGTGCAATACATCACTCACCAATCATCAGCCTCCTGCCCTCCCCTCCGTGCAATACATCACTCACCAATCATCAGCCTTCTGCCCTCCCCTCTGTGCAATACAGCAATCACCAATCATCAGCCTTCTGCCCTCCCCTCCATGCAATACATCACTCACCAATTATCAGCCTACCGTCCTCCCCTCGGTGCAATACATCACTCACCAATCATCAGCCTTCTGCCCTCCCCTCTGTGCAATACAGCACTCACCAATCATCAGCCTCCTGCCCTCCCCTCCGTGCAATACATCACTCACCAATCATCAGCCTCCTGCCCTCCCCTCCGTGCAATACATCACTCACCAATCATCAGCCTTCTGCCCTCCCCTCTGTGCAATACATCACTCACCAATCATCAGCCTACCATCCTCCCCTCCGTGTAATACATCACTCAGCAATCATCAGTCTACCATCCTCCCCTCCATGCAATACAGCTCTCACCAATTATCAGCCTACCGTCCTCCCCTCCGTGCAATACATCACTCACCAATCATCAGCCTTCTGCCCTCCCCTCTGTGCAATACAGCACTCACCAATCATCAGCCTTCTGTCCTCCACTCCGTGCAATACAGCTCTCACCAATTATCAGCCTACCATCCTCCCCTCCGTGCAATACATCACTCACCAATCATCAGCCTACCATCCTCCCCTCCGTGCAATACATCACTCACCAATTATCAGCCTTCTGCCCTCCCCTCCGTGCAATACATCACTCACCAATCATCAGCCTTCTGCCCTCCCCTCCGTGCAATACATCACTCACCAATCATCAGCCTCCTGCCCTCCCCTCCGTGCAATACATCACTCACCAATCATCAGCCTCCTGCCCTCCCCTCAGTGCAATACATCACTCACCAATCATCAGCCTTCTGCCCTCCCCTCCGTGCAATACATCACTCACTAATCATCAGCCTACCATCCTCGCCTCCGTGCAATACATCACTCAGCAATCATCAGCCTACCGTCATCCCCTCCATGCAATACATCACTCACCAATCATCAGCCTACCATCCTCCCCTCCATGCAATACATCACTCAGCAATCATCAGTCTACCATCCTCCCCTCCATGCAATACAGCTCTCACCAATTATCAGCCTACCGTCCTCCCCTCCGTGCAATACATCACTCACCAATCATCAGCCTTCTGCCCTCCCCTCTGTGCAATACAGCACTCACCAATCATCAGCCTACCATCCTCCCCTCCATGCAATACATCACTCACCAATCATCAGCCTTCTGCCCTCCCCTCCGTGCAATACATCACTCACCAATCAACAGCCTTCTGCCCTCCCCTCTGTGCAATACAGCAATCACCAATCATCAGCCTTCTGCCCTCCCCTCCATGCAATACATCACTCACCAATCATCAGCCTACCATCCTCCCCTCCGTGCAATACATCACTCACCAATCATCAGCCTTCTGCCCTCCCCTCCGTGCAATACAGCTCTCACCAATTATCAGGCTACCGTCCTCCCCACTGTGCAATACAGCATTCATCAATTATCAGCCTACCACCCTCCCCTCCATGCAATACAGCCCTCACCAATTATCAGCCTACCATCCTCCCCTCCATGCAATACATCACTCACCAATCATCAGCCTACCATCCTCCCCTCCGTGCAATACATCACTCAGCAATCATCAGCCTACCGTCATCCCCTCCATGCAATACATCACTCACCAATCATCAGCCTACCATCCTCCCCTCCGTGCAATACATCACTCACCAATCATCAGCCTTCTGCCCTCCCCTCCGTGCAATACATCACTCACCAATCATCAGCCTTCTGCCCTCCCCTCCGTGCAATACATCACTCACCAATCATCAGCCTCCTGCCCTCCCCTCCGTGCAATACATCACTCACCAATCATCAGCCTCCTGCCCTCCCCTCCGTGCAATACATCACTCACTAATCATCAGCCTACCATCCTCCCCTCCGTGCAATACATCACTCAGCAATCATCAGCCTACCGTCATCCCCTCCATGCAATACATCACTCAGCAATCATCAGTCTACCATCCTCCCCTCCATGCAATACAGCTCTCACCAATTATCAGCCTACCGTCCTCCCCTCCGTGCAATACATCACTCACCAATCATCAGCCTTCTGCCCTCCCCTCTGTGCAATACAGCACTCAACAATCATCAGCCTACCATCCTCCCCTCCATGCAATACATCACTCACCAATCATCAGCCTTCTGCCCTCCCCTCCATGCAATACAGCACTCACCAATCATCAGCCTTCTGCCCTCCACTCCGTGCAATACAGCTCTCACCAATTATCAGCCTACCATCCTCCCCTCCGTGCAATACATCACTCACCAATCATCAGCCTACCATCCTCCCCTCCGTGCAATACATCACTCACCAATTATCAGCCTTCTGCCCTCCCCTCCGTGCAATACATCACTCACCAATCATCAGCCTTCTGCCCTCCCCTCTGTGCAATACAGCAATCACCAATCATCAGCCTTCTGCCCTCCCCTCCATGCAATACATCAATCACCAATCATCAGCCTTCTGCCCTCCCCTCTGTGCAATACAGCAATCACCAATCATCAGCCTTCTGCCCTCCCCTCCATGCAATACATCACTCACCAATCATCAGCCTTCTGCCCTCCCCTCTGTGCAATACAGCAATCACCAATCATTAGCCTTCTGCCCTCCCCTCCATGCAATACATCACTCACCAATCATCAGCCTTCTGCCCTCCCCTCTGTGCAATACAGCAATCACCAATTATCAGCCTACTGCCCTCCCCTCCATGCAATACAGCACTCACCAATCATCAGCCTACTGCCCTCCACTCCGTGCAATACATCACTCACCAATTATCAGCCTTCTGCCCTCCCCTCCGTGCAATACATCACTCACCAATCATCAGCCTTCTGCCCTCCCCTCTGTGCAATACATCACTCACCAATCATCAGCCTTCTGCCCTCCACTCCGTGCAATACAGCTCTCACCAATTATCAGCCTCCTGCCCTCCCCTCCGTGCAATACATCACTCACCAATCATCAGCCTCCTGCCCTCCCCTCAGTGCAATACATCACTCACCAATCATCAGCCTTCTGCCCTCCCCTCCATGCAATACATCACTCACCAATCATCAGCCTACCATCCTCCCCTCCGTGCAATACATCACTCACCAATCATCAGCCTTCTGCCCTCCCCTCCGTGCAATACAGCTCTCACCAATTATCAGGCTACCGTCCTCCCCACTGTTCAATACAGCATTCATCAATTATCAGCCTACCACCCTCCCCTCCATGCAATACAGCCCTCACCAATTATCAGCCTACCATCCTCCCCTCCATGCAATACATCACTCACCAATCATCAGCCTACCATCCTCCCCTCCGTGCAATACATCACTCAGCAATCATCAGCCTACCGTCATCCCCTCCATGCAATACATCACTCACCAATCATCAGCCTACCATCCTCCCCTCCGTGCAATACATCACTCAGCAATCATCAGCCTACCGTCATCCCCTCCATGCAATACATCACTCAGCAATCATCAGTCTACCATCCTCCCCTCCATGCAATACAGCTCTCACCAATTATCAGCCTACCGTCCTCCCCTCCGTGCAATACATCACTCACCAATCATCAGCCTTCTGCCCTCCCCTCTGTGCAATACAGCACTCAACAATCATCAGCCTACCATCCTCCCCTCCATGCAATACATCACTCACCAATCATCAGCCTTCTGCCCTCCCCTCCATGCAATACAGCACTCACCAATCATCAGCCTTCTGCCCTCCCCTCCATGCAATACATCACTCACCAATCATCAGCCTTCTGCCCTCCACTCCGTGCAATACAGCTCTCACCAATTATCAGCCTACCATCCTCCCCTCCGTGCAATACATCACTCACCAATCATCAGCCTACCATCCTCCCCTCCGTGCAATACATCACACACCAATTATCAGCCTTCTGCCCTCCCCTCCGTGCAATACATCACTCACCAATCATCAGCCTTCTGCCCTCTCCTCTGTGCAATACAGCAATCACCAATCATCAGCCTTCTGCCCTCCCCTCCATGCAATACATCAATCACCAATCATCAGCCTTCTGCCCTCCCCTCTGTGCAATACAGCAATCACCAATCATCAGCCTTCTGCCCTCCCCTCCATGCAATACATCACTCACCAATCATCAGCCTTCTGCCCTCCCCTCTGTGCAATACAGCAATCACCAATTATCAGCCTTCTGCCCTCCCCTCCATGCAATACAGCACTCACCAATCATCAGCCTTCTGCCCTCCCCTGCATGCAATACATCACTCACCAATCATCAGCCTTCTGCCCTCCACTCCCTGCAATACATCACTCACCAATTATCAGCCTTCTGCCCTCCCCTCCGTGCAATACATCACTCACCAATCATCAGCCTTCTGCCCTCCCCTCTGTGCAATACATCACTCACCAATCATCAGCCTTCTGCCCTCCACTCCGTGCAATACAGCTCTCACCAATTATCAGCCTACCATCCTCCCCTCCGTGCAATACATCACTCACCAATCATCAGCCTACCATCCTCCCCTCCGTGCAATACATCACTCACCAATTATCAGCCTTCTGCCCTCCCCTCCGTGCAATACATCACTCACCAATCATCAGCCTTCTGCCCTCCCCTCCGTGCAATACATCACTCACCAATCATCAGCCTTCTGCCCTCCCCTCTGTGCAATACAGCAATCACCAATCATCAGCCTTCTGCCCTCCCCTCCATGCAATACATCACTCACCAATTATCAGCCTACCGTCCTCCCCTCGGTGCAATACATCACTCACCAATCATCAGCCTTCTGCCCTCCGCTCTGTGCAATACAGCACTCACCAATCATCAGCCTCCTGCCCTCCCCTCCGTGCAATACATCACTCACCAATCATCAGCCTCCTGCCCTCCCCTCCGTGCAATACATCACTCACCAATCATCAGCCTTCTGCCCTCCCCTCTGTGCAATACATCACTCACCAATCATCAGCCTACCATCCTCCCCTCCGTGTAATACATCACTCAGCAATCATCAGTCTACCATCCTCCCCTCCATGCAATACAGCTCTCACCAATTATCAGCCTACCGTCCTCCCCTCCGTGCAATACATCACTCACCAATCATCAGCCTTCTGCCCTCCCCTCTGTGCAATACAGCACTCACCAATCATCAGCCTTCTGCCCTCCACTCCGTGCAATACAGCTCTCACCAATTATCAGCCTACCATCCTCCCCTCCGTGCAATACATCACTCACCAATCATCAGCCTACCATCCTCCCCTCCGTGCAATACATCACTCACCAATTATCAGCCTTCTGCCCTCCCCTCCGTGCAATACATCACTCACCAATCTTCAGCCTTCTGCCCTCCCCTCCGTGCAATACATCACTCACCAATCATCAGCCTCCTGCCCTCCCCTCCGTGCAATACATCACTCACCAATCATCAGCCTCCTGCCCTCCCCTCAGTGCAATACATCACTCACCAATCATCAGCCTTCTGCCCTCCCCTCCGTGCAATACATCACTCACTAATCATCAGCCTACCATCCTCGCCTCCGTGCAATACATCACTCAGCAATCATCAGCCTACCGTCATCCCCTCCATGCAATACATCACTCACCAATCATCAGCCTACCATCCTCCCCTCCGTGTAATACATCACTCAGCAATCATCAGTCTACCATCCTCCCCTCCATGCAATACAGCTCTCACCAATTATCAGCCTACCGTCCTCCCCTCCGTGCAATACATCACTCACCAATCATCAGCCTTCTGCCCTCCCCTCTGTGCAATACAGCACTCACCAATCATCAGCCTACCATCCTCCCCTCCATGCAATACATCACTCACCAATCATCAGCCTTCTGCCCTCCCCTCCGTGCAATACATCACTCACCAATCAACAGCCTTCTGCCCTCCCCTCTGTGCAATACAGCAATCACCAATCATCAGCCTTCTGCCCTCCCCTCCATGCAATACATCACTCACCAATCATCAGCCTACCATCCTCCCCTCCGTGCAATACATCACTCACCAATCATCAGCCTTCTGCCCTCCCCTCCGTGCAATACAGCTCTCACCAATTATCAGGCTACCGTCCTCCCCACTGTGCAATACAGCATTCATCAATTATCAGCCTACCACCCTCCCCTCCATGCAATACAGCCCTCACCAATTATCAGCCTACCATCCTCCCCTCCATGCAATACATCACTCACCAATCATCAGCCTACCATCCTCCCGTCCGTGCAATACATCACTCAGCAATCATCAGCCTACCGTCATCCCCTCCATGCAATACATCACTCACCAATCATCAGCCTACCATCCTCCCCTCCGTGCAATACATCACTCACCAATCATCAGCCTTCTGCCCTCCCCTCTGTGCAATACATCACTCACCAATCATCAGCCTCCTGCCCTCCCCTCCGTGCAATACATCACTCACCAATCATCAGCCTCCTGCCCTCCCCTCCGTGCAATACATCACTCACTAATCATCAGCCTACCATCCTCCCCTCCGTGCAATACATCACTCAGCAATCATCAGCCTACCGTCATCCCCTCCATGCAATACATCACTCAGCAATCATCAGTCTACCATCCTCCCCTCCATGCAATACAGCTCTCACCAATTATCAGCCTACCGTCCTCCCCTCCGTGCAATACATCACTCACCAATCATCAGCCTTCTGCCCTCCCCTCTGTGCAATACAGCACTCAACAATCATCAGCCTACCATCCTCCCCTCCATGCAATACATCACTCACCAATCATCAGCCTTCTGCCCTCCCCTCCATGCAATACAGCACTCACCAATCATCAGCCTTCTGCCCTCCCCTCCATGCAATACATCACTCACCAATCATCAGCCTTCTGCCCTCCACTCCGTGCAATACAGCTCTCACCAATTATCAGCCTACCATCCTCCCCTCCGTGCAATACATCACTCACCAATCATCAGCCTACCATCCTCCCCTCCGTGCAATACATCACTCACCAATTATCAGCCTTCTGCCTCCCCTCCGTGCAATACATCACTCACCAATCATCAGCCTTCTGCCCTCCCCTCTGTGCAATACAGCAATCACCAATTATCAGCCTTCTGCCCTCCCCTCCATGCAATACAGCACTCACCAATCATCAGCCTTCTGCCCTCCCCTGCATGCAATACATCACTCACCAATCATCAGCCTTCTGCCCTCCACTCCGTGCAATACATCACTCACCAATCATCAGCCTTCTGCCCTCCCCTCTGTGCAATACAGCAATCACCAATCATCAGCCTTCTGCCCTCCCCTCCATGCAATACATCACTCACCAATCATCAGCCTTCTGCCCTCCCCTCTGTGCAATACAGCAATCACCAATTATCAGCCTTCTGCCCTCCCCTCCATGCAATACAGCACTCACCAATCATCAGCCTTCTGCCCTCCCCTGCATGCAATACATCACTCACCAATCATCAGCCTTCTGCCCTCCACTCCGTGCAATACATCACTCACCAATTATCAGCCTTCTGCCCTCCCCTCCGTGCAATACATCACTCACCAATCATCAGCCTTCTGCCCTCCCCTCTGTGCAATACATCACTCACCAATCATCAGCCTTCTGCCCTCCACTCCGTGCAATACAGCTCTCACCAATTATCAGCCTACCATCCTCCCCTCCGTGCAATACATCACTCACCAATCATCAGCCTACCATCCTCCCCTCTGTGCAATACATCACTCACCAATTATCAGCCTTCTGCCCTCCCCTCCGTGCAATACATCACTCACCAATCATCAGCCTTCTGCCCTCCCCTCCGTGCAATACATCACTCACCAATCATCAGCCTTCTGCCCTCCCCTCTGTGCAATACAGCAATCACCAATCATCAGCCTTCTGCCCTCCCCTCCATGCAATACATCACTCACCAATTATCAGCCTACCGTCCTCCCCTCGGTGCAATACATCACTCACCAATCATCAGCCTTCTGCCCTCCCCTCCATGCAATACAGCACTCACCAATCATCAGCCTTCTGCCCTCCCCTGCATGCAATACATCACTCACCAATCATCAGCCTTCTGCCCTCCACTCCGTGCAATACAGCTCTCACCAATTATCAGCCTACCATCCTCCCCTCCGTGCAATACATCACTCACCAATCATCAGCCTTCTGCCCTCCCCTCCGTGCAATACATCACTCACCAATCATCAGCCTCCTGCCCTCCCCTCCGTGCAATACATCACTCACCAATCATCAGCCTCCTGCCCTCCCCTCCGTGCAATACATCACTCACCAATCATCAGCCTTCTGCCCTCCCCTCTGTGCAATACAGCACTCACTAATCATCAGCCTACCATCCTCCCCTCCGTGCAATACATCACTCAGCAATCATCAGCCTACCGTCATCCCCTCCATGCAATACATCACTCACCAATCATCAGCCTACCATCCTCCCCTCCGTGTAATACATCACTCAGCAATCATCAGTCTACCATCCTCCCCTCCATGCAATACAGCTCTCACCAATTATCAGCCTACCGTCCTCCCCTCCGTGCAATACATCACTCACCAATCATCAGCCTTCTGCCCTCCCCTCTGTGCAATACAGCACTCACCAATCATCAGCCTTCTGCCCTCCACTCCGTGCAATACAGCTCTCACCAATTATCAGCCTACCATCCTCCCCTCCGTGCAATACATCACTCACCAATCATCAGCCTACCATCCTCCCCTCCGTGCAATACATCACTCACCAATTATCAGCCTTCTGCCCTCCCCTCCGTGCAATACATCACTCACCAATCATCAGCCTTCTGCCCTCCCCTCCGTGCAATACATCACTCACCAATCATCAGCCTCCTGCCCTCCCCTCCGTGCAATACATCACTCACCAATCATCAGCCTCCTGCCCTCCCCTCCGTGCAATACATCACTCACCAATCATCAGCCTTCTGCCCTCCCCTCCGTGCAATACATCACTCACTAATCATCAGCCTACCATCCTCGCCTCCGTGCAATACATCACTCAGCAATCATCAGCCTACCGTCATCCCCTCCATGCAATACATCACTCACCAATCATCAGCCTACCATCCTCCCCTCCGTGTAATACATCACTCAGCAATCATCAGTCTACCATCCTCCCCTCCATGCAATACAGCTCTCACCAATTATCAGCCTACCGTCCTCCCCTCCGTGCAATACATCACTCACCAATCATCAGCCTTCTGCCCTCCCCTCTGTGCAATACAGCACTCACCAATCATCAGCCTACCATCCTCCCCTCCATGCAATACATCACTCACCAATCATCAGCCTTCTGCCCTCCACTCCGTGCAATACAGCTCTCACCAATCATCAGCCTACCATCCTCCCCTCCGTGCAATACATCACTCACCAATTATCAGCCTTCTGCCCTCCCCTCCGTGCAATACATCACTCACCAATCAACAGCCTTCTGCCCTCCCCTCTGTGCAATACAGCAATCACCAATCATCAGCCTTCTGCCCTCCCCTCCATGCAATACATCACTCACCAATCATCAGCCTACCATCCTCCCCTCCGTGCAATACATCACTCACCAATCATCAGCCTTCTGCCCTCCCCTCCGTGCAATACAGCTCTCACCAATTATCAGGCTACCGTCCTCCCCACAGTGCAATACAGCATTCATCAATTATCAGCCTACCACCCTCCCCTCCATGCAATACAGCCCTCACCAATTATCAGCCTACCATTCTCCCCTCCATGCAATACAGCACTCATCAATTATCAGCCTACCATCCTCCCCTCCGTGCAATACAGCGATCACCAAGTATCAGCCTACCTTCCTCCCCACAGTGCAATACAGCACTCATCAATTATCAGCCTACCATCCTCCCCTCCGTGCAAAACAGCCCTCACCAATTATCAGCCTACCATCCTCCCCTCTGTGCAATACATCACTCACCAATCATCAGCCTTCTGCCCTCCCCTCCGTGCAATACATCACTCACCAATCATCAGCCTTCTGCCCTCCCCTCCGTGCAATACATCACTCACCAATCATCAGCCTCCTGCCCTCCCCTCCGTGCAACACATCACTCACCAATCATCAGCCTTCTGCCCTCCTCACCGTGCAATACATCACTCACCAATCATCAGCCTTCTGCCCTCCCCTCCGTGCAATACATCACTCACCAATCATCAGCCTCCTGCCCTCCCCTCCGTGCAATACATCACTCACCAATCATCAGCCTACCATCCTCCCCTCCGTGCAATACATCACTCACCAATCATCAGCCTACCATCCTCCCCTCCGTGCAATACATCACTCACCAATCATCAGCCTTCTGCCCTCCCCTCCGTGCAATACATCACTCACCAATCATCAGCCTCCTGCCCTCCCCTCCGTGCAATACATCACTCACCAATCATCAGCCTCCTGCCCTCCCCTCCGTGCAATACATCACTCACCAATCATCAGCCTTCTGCCCTCCCCTCCGTGCAATACATCACTCACTAATCATCAGCCTACCATCCTCCCCTCCGTGCAATACATCACTCAGCAATCATCAGCCTACCGTCATCCCCTCCATGCAATACATCACTCACCAATCATCAGCCTACCATCCTCCCCTCCGTGTAATACATCACTCAGCAATCATCAGTCTACCATCCTCCCCTCCATGCAATACAGCTCTCACCAATTATCAGCCTACCGTCCTCCCCTCCGTGCAATACATCACTCACCAATCATCAGCCTTCTGCCCTCCCCTCTGTGCAATACAGCACTCACCAATCATCAGCCTACCATCCTCCCCTCCATGCAATACATCACTCACCAATCATCAGCCTTCTGCCCTCCACTCCGTGCAATACAGCTCTCACCAATTATCAGCCTACCATCCTCCCCTCCGTGCAATACATCACTCACCAATCATCAGCATACCATCCTCCCCTCCGTGCAATACATCACTCACCAATTATCAGCCTACCATCCTCCCCACAGTGCAATACAGCATTCATCAATTATCAGCCTACCACCCTCCCCTCCATGCAATACAGCCCTCACCAATTATCAGCCTACCATTCTCCCCACAGTGCAATACAGCACTCATCAATTATCAGCCTACCATCCTCCCCTCCGTGCAATACATCACTCACCAATCATCAGCCTACCATCCTCCCCGTGCAATACATCACTCACCAATTATCAGCCTTCTGCCCTCCCCTCCGTGCAATACATCACTCACCAATCATCAGCCTTCTGCCCTCCCCTCTGTGCAATACAGCAATCACCAATCATCAGCCTTCTGCCCTCCCCTCCATGCAATACATCACTCACCAATCATCAGCCTACCATCCTCCCCTCCGTGCAATACATCACTCACCAATCATCAGCCTTCTGCCCTCCCCTCCGTGCAATACAGCTCTCACCAATTATCAGGCTACCGTCCTCCCCACAGTGCAATACAGCATTCATCAATTATCAGCCTACCACCCTCCCCTCCATGCAATACAGCCCTCACCAATTACCAGCCTACCATTCTCCCCTCCGTGCAAGACAGCACTCATCAATTATCAGCCTTCTGCCCTCCCCTCCGTGCAATACATCACTCACCAATCATCAGCCTTCTGCCCTCCCCTCTGTGCAATACAGCAATCACCAATCATCAGCCTTCTGCCCTCCCCTCCATGCAATACATCACTCACCAATCATCAGCCTACCATCCTCCCCTCCGTGCAATACATCACTCACCAATCATCAGCCTACCATCCTCCCCTCCGTGCAATACATCACTCAGCAATCATCAGCCTACCGTCATCCCCTCCATGCAATACATCACTCACCAATCATCAGCCTACCATCCTCCCCTCCGTGTAATACATCACTCAGCAATCATCAGTCTACCATCCTCCCCTCCATGCAATACAGCTCTCACCAATTATCAGCCTACCGTCCTCCCCTCCGTGCAATACATCACTCACCAATCATCAGCCTTCTGCCCTCCCCTCTGTGCAATACATCACTCACCAATCATCAGCCTTCTGCCCTCCCCTCCGTGTAATACATCACTCACCAATCATCAGCCTACCATCCTCCCCTCCGTGCAATACATCACTCACCAATTATCAGCCTACCATCCTCCCCTCTGTGCAATACAGCACTCACCAATTATCAGCCTACCGTCCTCCCCTCCATGCAATACAGCACTCACCAATCATCAGCCTTCTGCCCTCCCCTCCGTGCAATACAGCACTCACCAATCATCAGCCTACCGTCCTCCCCTCCATGCAATACATCACTCACCAATCATCAGCCTTCTGCCCTCCCCTCCGTGCAATACAGCTCTCACCAATTATCAGGCTACCGTCCTCCCCACAGTGCAATACAGCATTCATCAATTATCAGCCTACCACCCTCCCCTCCATGCAATACAGCCCTCACCAATTATCAGCCTACCATTCTCCCCTCCGTGCAATACGGCACTCATCAATTATCAGCCTACCATCCTCCCCTCCGTGCAATACATCACTCACCAATCATCAGCCTACCATCCTCCCCGTGCAATACATCACTCACCAATTATCAGCCTTCTGCCCTCCCCTCCGTGCAATACATCACTCACCAATCATCAGCCTTCTGCCCTCCCCTCTGTGCAATACAGCTCTCACCAATTATCAGGCTACCGTCCTCCCCACAGTGCAATACAGCATTCATCAATTATCAGCCTACCACCCTCCCCTCCATGCAATACAGCCCTCACCAATTACCAGCCTACCATTCTCCCCTCCGTGCAAGACAGCACTCATCAATTATCAGCCTTCTGCCCTCCCCTCCGTGCAATACATCACTCACCAATCATCAGCCTTCTGCCCTCCCCTCTGTGCAATACAGCAATCACCAATCATCAGCCTTCTGCCCTCCCCTCCATGCAATACATCACTCACCAATCATCAGCCTACCATCCTCCCCTCCGTGCAATACATCACTCACCAATCATCAGCCTACCATCCTCCCCTCCGTGCAATACATCACTCAGCAATCATCAGCCTACCGTCATCCCCTCCATGCAATACATCACTCACCAATCATCAGCCTACCATCCTCCCCTCCGTGTAATACATCACTCAGCAATCATCAGTCTACCATCCTCCCCTCCATGCAATACAGCTCTCACCAATTATCAGCCTACAGTCCTCCCCTCCGTGCAATACATCACTCACCAATCATCAGCCTTCTGCCCTCCCCTCTGTGCAATACAGCAATCACCAATCATCAGCCTTCTGCCCTCCCCTCCATGCAATACATCACTCACCAATCATCAGCCTACCATCCTCCCCTCCGTGCAATACATCACTCACCAATCATCAGCCTACCATCCTCCCCTCCGTGCAATACATCACTCAGCAATCATCAGCCTACCGTCATCCCCTCCATGCAATACATCACTCACCAATCATCAGCCTACCATCCTCCCCTCCGTGTAATACATCACTCAGCAATCATCAGTCTACCATCCTCCCCTCCATGCAATACAGCTCTCACCAATTATCAGCCTACCGTCCTCCCCTCCGTGCAATACATCACTCACCAATCATCAGCCTTCTGCCCTCCCCTCTGTGCAATACATCACTCACCAATCATCAGCCTTCTGCCCTCCCCTCCGTGTAATACATCACTCACCAATCATCAGCCTACCATCCTCCCCTCCGTGCAATACATCACTCACCAATTATCAGCCTACCATCCTCCCCTCTGTGCAATACAGCACTCACCAATTATCAGCCTACCGTCCTCCCCTCCATGCAATACAGCACTCACCAATCATCAGCCTTCTGCCCTCCCCTCCGTGCAATACAGCACTCACCAATCATCAGCCTACCGTCCTCCCCTCCATGCAATACATCACTCACCAATCATCAGCCTTCTGCCCTCCCCTCCGTGCAATACAGCTCTCACCAATTATCAGGCTACCGTCCTCCCCACAGTGCAATACAGCATTCATCAATTATCAGCCTACCACCCTCCCCTCCATGCAATACAGCCCTCACCAATTATCAGCCTACCATTCTCCCCTCCGTGCAATACGGCACTCATCAATTATCAGCCTACCATCCTCCCCTCCGTGCAATACATCACTCACCAATCATCAGCCTACCATCCTCCCCGTGCAATACATCACTCACCAATTATCAGCCTTCTGCCCTCCCCTCCGTGCAATACATCACTCACCAATCATCAGCCTTCTGCCCTCCCCTCTGTGCAATACAGCAATCACCAATCATCAGCCTTCTGCCCTCCCCGCCATGCAATACATCACTCACCAATCATCAGCCTACCATCCTCCCCTCCGTGCAATACATCACTCACCAATCATCAGCCTTCTGCCCTCCCCTCCGTGCAATACATCACTCACCAATCATCAGCCTTCTGCCCTCCCCTCCGTGCAATACAGCTCTCACCAATTATCAGGCTACCGTCCTCCCCACAGTGCAATACAGCATTCATCAATTATCAGCCTACCACCCTCCCCTCCATGCAATACAGCCCTCACCAATTATCAGCCTACCATTCTCCCCTCCGTGCAAGACAGCACTCATCAATTATCAGCCTTCTGCCCTCCCCTCCGTGCAATACATCACTCACCAATCATCAGCCTTCTGCCCTCCCCTCTGTGCAATACAGCAATCACCAATCATCAGCCTTCTGCCCTCCCCTCCATGCAATACATCACTCACCAATCATCAGCCTACCATCCTCCCCTCCGTGCAATACATCACTCACCAATCATCAGCCTACCATCCTCCCCTCCGTGCAATACATCACTCAGCAATCATCAGCCTACCGTCATCCCCTCCATGCAATACATCACTCACCAATCATCAGCCTACCATCCTCCCCTCCGTGTAATACATCACTCAGCAATCATCAGTCTACCATCCTCCCCTCCATGCAATACAGCTCTCACCAATTATCAGCCTACCGTCCTCCCCTCCGTGCAATACATCACTCACCAATCATCAGCCTTCTGCCCTCCCCTCTGTGCAATACATCACTCACCAATCATCAGCCTTCTGCCCTCCCCTCCGTGTAATACATCACTCACCAATCATCAGCCTACCATCCTCCCCTCCGTGCAATACATCACTCACCAATTATCAGCCTACCATCCTCCCCTCTGTGCAATACAGCACTCACCAATTATCAGCCTACCGTCCTCCCCTCCATGCAATACAGCACTCACCAATCATCAGCCTTCTGCCCTCCCCTCCGTGCAATACAGCACTCACCAATCATCAGCCTACCGTCCTCCCCTCCATGCAATACATCACTCACCAATCATCAGCCTTCTGCCCTCCCCTCCGTGCAATACAGCTCTCACCAATTATCAGGCTACCGTCCTCCCCACAGTGCAATACAGCATTCATCAATTATCAGCCTACCACCCTCCCCTCCATGCAATACAGCCCTCACCAATTATCAGCCTACCATTCTCCCCTCCGTGCAATACGGCACTCATCAATTATCAGCCTACCATCCTCCCCTCCGTGCAATACAGCGATCACCAAGTATCAGCCTACCGTCCTCCCCACAGTGCAATACAGCACTCATCAATTATCAGCCTACCATCCTCCCCTCCGTGCAAAACAGCCCTCACCAATTATCAGCCTACCATCCTCCCCTCTGTGCAATACATCACTCACCAATCATCAGCCTTCTGCCCTCCCCTCCGTGCAATACATCACTCACCAATCATCAGCCTTCTGCCCTCCCCTCCGTGCAATACATCACTCACCAATCATCAGCCTCCTGCCCTCCCCTCCGTGCAACACATCACTCACCAATCATCAGCCTTCTGCCCTCCTCACCGTGCAATACATCACTCACCAATCATCAGCATTCTGCCCTCCCCTCCATGCAATACATCACTCACCAATCATCAGCCTTCTGCCCTCCACTCCGTGCAATACAGCTCTCACCAATTATCAGCCTACCATCCTCCCCTCCGTGCAATACATCACTCACCAATCATCAGCCTACCATCCTCCCCTCCGTGCAATACATCACTCACCAATTATCAGCCTTCTGCCCTCCCCTCTGTGCAATACAGCACTCACCAATCATCAGCCTTCTGCCCTCCCCTCCGTGCAATACATCACTCACCAATCATCAGCCTTCTGCCCTCCCCTCTGTGCAATACAGCAATCACCAATCATCAGCCTTCTGCCCTCCCCACCATGCAATACATCACTCATCAATCATCAGCCTAGCACCCTCCCCTCCGTGCAATACATCACTCACCAATCATCAGCCTACCATCCTCCCCTCCGTGCAATACATCACTCAGCAATCATCAGCCTACCGTCATCCCCTCCATGCAATACATCACTCACCAATCATCAGCCTACCATCCTCCCCTCCGTGTAATACATCACTCAGCAATCATCAGTCTACCATCCTCCCCTCCATGCAATACAGCTCTCACCAATTATCAGCCTTCTGCCCTCCCCTCCGTGCAATACATCACTCACCAATCATCAGCCTACCATCCTCCCCTCCGTGCAATACATCACTCACCAATCATCAGCCTTCTGCCCTCCCCTCTGTGCAATACATCACTCACCAATCATCAGCCTTCTGCCCTCCACTCCGTGCAATACAGCTCTCACCAATTATCAGCCTACCATCCTCCCCTCCGTGCAATACATCACTCACCAATCATCAGCCTACCATCCTCCCCTCCGTGCAATACATCACTCACCAATCATCAGCCTACCATCCTCCCCTCCGTGCAATACATCACTCACCAATTATCAGCCTTCTGCCCTCCCCTCCGTGCAATACATCACTCACCAATCATCAGCCTTCTGCCCTCCCCTCTGTGCAATACAGCAATCACCAATCATCAGCCTTCTGCCCTCCCCTCCATGCAATACATCACTCACCAATCATCAGCCTACCACCCTCCCCTCCGTGCAATACATCACTCACCAATCATCAGCCTACCATCCTCCCCTCCGTGCAATACATCACTCAGCAATCATCAGCCTACCGTCATCCCCTCCATGCAATACATCACTCACCAATCATCAGCCTACCATCCTCCCCTCCGTGTAATACATCACTCAGCAATCATCAGTCTACCATCCTCACCACAGTGCAATACAGCATTCATCAATTATCAGCCTACCACCCTCCCCTCCATGCAATACAACCCTCACCAATTATCAGCCTACCATTCTCCCCTCCGTGCAATACAGCACTCATCAATTATCAGCCTACCATCCTCCCCTCCGTGCAATACAGCGATCACCAAGTATCAGCCTACCGTCCTCCCCACAGTGCAATACAGCACTCATCAATTATCAGCCTACCATCCTCCCCTCCGTGCAAAACAGCCCTCACCAATTATCAGCCTACCATCCTCCCCTCTGTGCAATACATCACTCACCAATCATCAGCCTTCTGCCCTCCCCTCCGTGCAATACATCACTCACCAATCATCAGCCTTCTGCCCTCCCCTCCGTGCAATACATCACTCACCAATCATCAGCCTCCTGCCCTCCCCTCCGTGCAACACATCACTCACCAATCATCAGCCTTCTGCCCTCCTCACCGTGCAATACATCACTCACCAATCATCAGCCTTCTGCCCTCCCCTCCGTGCAATACATCACTCACCAATCATCAGCCTCCTGCCCTCCCCTCCGTGCAATACATCACTCACCAATCATCAGCCTACCATCCTCCCCTCCGTGCAATACATCACTCACCAATCATCAGCCTACCATCCTCCCCTCCGTGCAATACATCACTCACCAATCATCAGCCTTCTGCCCTCCCCTCCGTGCAATACATCACTCACCAATCATCAGCCTCCTGCCCTCCCCTCCGTGCAATACATCACTCACCAATCATCAGCCTCCTGCCCTCCCCTCCGTGCAATACATCACTCACCAATCATCAGCCTTCTGCCCTCCCCTCCGTGCAATACATCACTCACTAATCATCAGCCTACCATCCTCCCCTCCGTGCAATACATCACTCAGCAATCATCAGCCTACCGTCATCCCCTCCATGCAATACATCACTCACCAATCATCAGCCTACCATCCTCCCCTCCGTGTAATACATCACTCAGCAATCATCAGTCTACCATCCTCCCCTCCATGCAATACAGCTCTCACCAATTATCAGCCTACCGTCCTCCCCTCCGTGCAATACATCACTCACCAATCATCAGCCTTCTGCCCTCCCCTCTGTGCAATACAGCACTCACCAATCATCAGCCTACCATCCTCCCCTCCTTGCAATACATCACTCACCAATCATCAGCCTTCTGCCCTCCCCTCCATGCAATACATCACTCACCAATCATCAGCCTTCTGCCCTCCACTCCGTGCAATACAGCTCTCACCAATTATCAGCCTACCATCCTCCCCTCCGTGCAATACATTACTCACCAATCATCAGCCTACCATCCTCCCCTCCGTGCAATACATCACTCACCAATTATCAGCCTTCTGCCCTCCCCTCCGTGCAATACATCACTCACCAATCATCAGCCTTCTGCCCTCCCCTCTGTGCAATACAGCACTCACCAATCATCAGCCTTCTGCCCTCCCCTCCATGCAATACATCACTCACCAATCATCAGCCTACCATCCTCCCCTCCGTGCAATACATCACTCACCAATCATCAGCCTTCTGCCCTCCCCTCCGTGTAATACATCACTCACCAATCATCAGCCTACCATCCTCCCCTCTGTGCAATACATCACTCACCAATTATCAGCCTACCATCCTCCCCTCCGTGCAATACAGCACTCACCAATTATCAGCCTACTGTCCTCCCCTCCATGCAATACAGCACTCACCAATCATCAGCCTTCTGCCCTCCCCTCCGTGCAATACAGCACTCACCAATCATCAGCCTACCGTCCTCCCCTCCATGCAATACATCACTCACCAATCATCAGCCTTCTGCCCTCCCCTCCGTGCAATACAGCTCTCACCAATTATCAGCCTACCATTCTCCCCTCCGTGCAATACAGCGATCACCAAGTATCAGCCTACCGTCCTCCCCACGGTGCAATACAGCACTCATCAATTATCAGCCTACCATTCTCCCCTCCGTGCAATACAGCCCTCACCAATTATCAGCCTACCATCCTCCCCTCCGTGCAATACAGCCCTCACCAATTATCAGCCTACCATTCTCCCTTCGGTACAAAACAATGCTCAGCAATTATCAACAGCCTCCCCTATCGCGCATCAAAAACTGAGAGTGAACTCAAGCAAATAAACACAGTCCTACTGTGCACTGCCATACTGTCTGAGAGACCTTTAACGCACTTGTTAACTGGGATGTTTGGTCACTGTCCAACACCATGAGTGTTAACATCGCACGAAGTTCAAGAAACGATGTTTTTTAAATCACAATCTCTCACAGAACCCCTAGTGACTTCTCGTGGAACCAGAAGCCCGGTTGAGAAATCCTGTGAGTGTCAGGGCATAGTACAGGCCTCCCTACATTTTTCAGTAATTGCCCACTTCAACGCAAGGAATTCCAATTTCCCGCCGTGTTGATGGTAGTTTTTTTCTGCATTTGTCAATGTTCGTGAACCATAGGCTGACTCTCAATTTGCCATCTTGCTTTTGATACAGGACTGCTCCCATCCCCTGATTGGAGGCAACAATGTGGAGAATGAGTGGTTGTGCAAAGTCTGGGAAACCAGCTCGGGTGGCTGTACTGGGCAGTCAATCAGCTTCTTCAAAGTTTCTTGATGCATCTCTGTCCAACAGATCGGTTTGCGAGAGGGCACACAGCTCCTCTTCTTATCTGTCTTTCCAATGCTATCCCTACTGAGCTGATTTTGGTCACTGTCATCTCTGCTTTTTATCAGGCCATAGAGAGGAGATGCGATTGAAGAGAAATCTTTAACATACTGCTGATAGTAGCTAAATAGACCAAGAATCTTCCGCAGTTTCCCCTCTGTGCCTGGCCTCTTCTCTTTTAGCACTGTTACTGCCACTGTTTCTGAAGGATCCATCCAATTTCCCTCTGCTGACACAATTCTCCCCATGTAGCAAACCTCAGCCTTCAAGAACTCACACTTGCTGGGTTTAAGTTTCACTCTACGCACCCACATTCACTGTACCACTCTTCTCACAACATCAACGTGCTTATCGATGTGGTGTGGTGCACAGACTTTGTCTCCTCCATGAAACGCGCATTCATGAGTCCAAAGGGATTCCAACCCACTCTTACAAGCCTCAGGTGGTTATGAAGGCTGTTAGTGGCCTCTTTTCCTCCATCATGAATCCTTGGTAGTATGCTTTCAACTGGTCAAGCAACAAGAACCAGGCATTGCCCCCTAAGCTGTCCATAATGTCTTGCACCCGTGGAATGGGCTGGCGGGCAGGAATAGTTCTCTTATTCAGGACCCAATAATCAATACAGAGATGAAGGCTAACCATCTTACTTTCTGACACACACAATCAGAGGGGTGTAAGGCGAGTTAGCTTTCTCGGTTAGGTCATGCAAGTAATCCTTCATTTTGTTGTAGAGGGGCGTTGGAACTGAAATATAAGAGCGGGAAACCGGTTCATTATCTCTAAGAGAAATGCTCAGCTGCAAACCTCTGATACACCCAAAACCATTGATTTTGAAAGGAGTGACATCCTTCTCATAGCATCTGCCCATGATCTGTTGCTGTTGTATATTCAGGTGGGTCAAATCCACTGGGGGCTCCCATAAATCAGAGTCATTTTCACCCATATCATCCTCTACTTGGTGTTGAGTAGCTGGGTTGAAAATGGCATCGTCTAGCGCAGTGATGGGGAACGTAGACTTAACTGGTCACGGTCTTCCCACCAAGCACTGTGTCACGGTCTGTTCTGGTGTGCAATGTATGGACATGCACCCTCTGAAGTGTTACAAGTGTTTCCCACGGTTCAAGGCCTTCTGCCCACTATGGGTTCACTTCTGGTTCAAAGAGCATTATTTTCTCTTCTCTCACAAACGGAGACCCTACACAGTATTGAACTTGCATTGTTGTATCCGCTGGTATGTTAACTCTCTCCGTTGTTGTATTTAACCGATACTCACAGCGATTCTGAATGCTAATCAGATTGATAAGTGCCTTGATTTTGCTTCTCTTCAGGCTCTTACTATATCATACAAAGGTTCTCCCTCCCTGCCGTTGAGTGTTCTTTCATCACTCTCCTTTATAACCTGTTCAATCACGTTGAATCCAATGATGGGATGGGTAGAGGTCTGCCTTTCAGAACCAGGACTGATTTGATCAACTCTTTTCCACCAGACAAAGCTAATCGGAAAGTGACCTCAACCCATCCTACATATGGCATGCTTGCACCATTGGCTGCCACCAGCTCTGATGCCTCAGGCGTCTCTGCTGCCTCCAAAACATCCCTCAGTTTAACTCCAGGTAAGTGCCTAGTTTTCTACTGCTCGGCTGTGATGCACACCTGTGAACCTGTGTCCCATATCGCTTTACTTTGACATCCCTGTAAGTAGCATTCTACAAGGCACTGTCTGCCCGCTGGTTAAGTTACAGATGAATGTTGATTGAGTCACTAAAACCCTGGTGAATGTCTGTCCCTCGTTGTTTGTCTTGATCCTACACTGATTCCAATGGTCTGTCTGACATTTGTTTGAGTTGTAATATGAGACTTTATATCAGGGGCACCTTGTATTTCACCCTCTCTACCACAGCCGGCACATTGGCGGGACTTCTGCAATACTGGTTGCTTCCTGGACTGCAGAAGAAACCCAGCTTAGTTTAAAGGATCCTCTCTGGGCTGTCTTATTCCTCGTGCTTTACATCCCACTAAGTAGTGCTCGCTGCTACCACAGCTGCAACAGTGGGTGCAAGGTTCCTCATACCCTCTCTGCTGCCAGTGGAAACACTTTCTAGTTCATGGTG
Organism: Hemitrygon akajei; assembly: GCF_048418815.1. Lineage (NCBI taxonomy): Eukaryota > Metazoa > Chordata > Chondrichthyes > Myliobatiformes > Dasyatidae > Hemitrygon > Hemitrygon akajei. The sequence continues at coordinate 43,801,456 of NC_133131.1, forward strand.
AACAAAGCCGCTGAGGCAGGCTGGGATACGGACGTAATGGGACTGGATACCATGGCGCAGTTCCAAGCTGTTGTGGTAAAAGTGAGTAATTCTGTGGAACTAATTGACATGGCTGCTGAACTTGAGATGGCAATGCATTATGATACTCTTCCTGTGGTGAACTACATATACCTGTCTGGACACGCCCCCCCCCCCCCCCCCCCCCGCTGACTGACCGTGGCTCCTCCCACGGACCCCGGTATAAAGGTGATTGGGGACTCCGCCCCGGCCTCAGTCTCCAGGATGCAGTGTGGTGGTCACTTGCTGCTTGTTCTTTCTTCCAGCCAATAAAAGCCGATATCTCGCCTCACATCTCAGAAAGTTATTGATGGTGCATCAGTTCCGTACTGCTGAAATGGGGGCAAGTTTTGTTGTTGAGGGGCTGGGTGCTATTGAGGCAGAGCTGGTTCAATTAACTGGTTCTGTTTGTTACACTGCTGTTTCTGTTCAATGTTTGGGCCTCTCTGCAGTTCAGACCTGACGATGTCTTGCCCCACGGACTACTCAGGTTCCTTTGTTCCCCCCCGGCGGTTGATGGTAACTCTGTGCCAGGTCCTGCTGCTGAGAAGGAATTGTTCTCACTTCCGGCTTTTTATTTGAAACTGAAAAACATTGTTGATGCACAGGTATGGGCTCCTCAGCCTGGGCAATGTCTTCACTAAAAGTTTCCAACTGTCTATATGAGTCCTATCCTTCTGACAGTTATACTCAACAGGATGTTCCTCTGACTGTGCAGAGTTAACAGTGACAGTGTGGGCTGACCCAGCTGACTTCAGATTATCCTTTCTCTCCACTTCATTTGCACACGCAATGTTTAGCTTCTCTAATAGTAACCCATCTGAGGCTTTGGGATCTAAAAGATATGGCTGAGGTCCTTCACAAAATCACTTTGTAAGTTGGTGAGTGCAGTCTGTAAAAACACACTCTCCACTGAGACTGTGTCATATTTCAGACCAGGCTCCACTTCCTGTGAGGCAAACAGTACTTTCTGCTTCAGATCAGGAACACATAATAAGGAACTTGGTGCTGTCTCTGTACTGCGTTGATCTCTATCTCCAAGGCTGACATTGGAACATTTTTCAAGAGGGTGAACCTTTGTAAGGGGTCAGACCCTGATGGTGTAACCTGGTAGGACTCTGAAAACCTGTGCCAACCAACTGGTGGGAGTGTTCATGGACATCTTCAATCCCTCACTGCTGCAGTTGGATGTTCCTACCTGCTTCAAAAGGGTGACAATTATACCAGTGTCCAAGAAAAGCAAGGTGAGCTGCCTCAACGGCCATCACCCAGTGGCACTCACAGCTTCTGTGATGAATTCTCTTAAGGGGCTGGTCATGGCTAGAATCAACCCCTGCCTAAACAAAGACTTGTGGCATTTTGCCTATTGCCGCACAGGTCTACAGCAGATGCAATCTCACTGGCCTTGGATCTCCCCGTACAATATCAATGCCTACGTCAGGCTGCTGTTTATTGACTAAGCTCAGTGTTCAACACAATCATACCCTAGTTCCAGACCCTGGTTCTTTGTATCTCCCTCTGTAGCTGGATTCTTGACTTCCTCCCCAGGAGACCACAGTCTGTGTGGATCAGAAATAACATCTCCTCACTGACAGTCAACACTGGCGCACCTCAAAGAAGCATGCTTAGCCCTCTGCTCTTCTCTCTACACACCTACAATTGGGTGGCTAGGCACAGCTCGAAAAACCTCCTGTAAATTTGCTGATGACACAACTGTTGTTGGCAGAATTTTAGATGGTGATGAGGAAACATAGAAACATAGAAAACCTACAGCATAATACAGGCCCTTCGACCCACAATGCTGTGCGAAACGTGCTTACTTTGGAAATTGCCTGGGGTTACCCATAGCCCTCTATTTTTCTAAGGTCCATGTACCTATCCAGGAATCTCTTAAAAGACCCTATCATATCCGCCTCCACCACCGTCGCCGGCAGCCCATTCCATGCACTCACCACTCTCTGCGTAAAAATCTTACCCCTGACATCTCCTCTGTACCTACTCCCAAGCACCTTAAAACTGTGCCCTCTCATGTTAACCATTTCAGCCCTGAGAAAAAGCCTCTGACTATCCACACAATGAATGCCTCTCATCATCTTATACTCCTCTCATCCTCCATCACTCCAAAGAGAAAAAGCCAAGTTCACTCAACCTATTCTCATAAGGCATGCTCCCCAATCCAGGCAACATCTTTGTAAATCTCCTCTGCACCCTTTCTATGGCTTCCTGTAGTGAGGCGACCAGAACTGAGCACAGTACTCCAGGTGGGGTCTGACCAGCGCCCTGTATAGCTGTAACATTACCTCTCATTTCTTGAACGCAATCCCACGGTTGATGAAGGCCAAAGCACTGCATGCCTTCTTAACCACACAGTCAACCTGCACAGCAGCTTTGAATGTCCTATGGTCTCTGACCCCAAGATCCCTCTGATCCTCCACACTGCCAAGAGTCTTATCATTAATACAATATTCTGCCATCATATTTGACCTAACAAAATAAACCACCTCACACTTATCTGGGTTGAACTCCATCTGCCACTTCTCAGCCCAGAAAGCAATCCAGCTTGTCTACCACTGAGTGAACACTGGAGGACTGAACCCAGCATGGTCTCCGGTGCACCTGCTGTCCCTTTGCTCTCTGCCACACTGTCTCCCACATTTCACTAACAGTGTGCCAGGTGTTGAAGGATGTGAGGGAAGAGAAGCGAGTGAAGCTACTATTATAAGAGAGAAGGTGCTCAAAAAGCTGAAAGGCCTAAAGGTACATAAATTACCTGAACCAAATGAATTGCACCCTAGGGTTCTGGAAGAGGTAGCGGTGGAGATTGTGGAGATATTAGTAATTATCTTTTCAAAAATCATTGGACTCTGGCATGGCGCCAGAGGACTGGAAAATTGCAAATGTCACTCCACTCTTTAAGAAAGGAGGAAGGCAGCAGAAAGGAAGTTATAGACCAGTTAGCCTGACCTCAGTGATGTTGGAGTCAATTGTTAAGGATGAGGTTATGGAGTACCTGGTGACACATGACAAATTAGGGCAAAGTCAGCATGGTTTCCTTAATGGAAATTCTTGCCTGACGAACCTGTTGGAATTCTTTGAGGAGATTACACGTAAGACACAGTGGATGTTGTATATTTGGATTTTCAGAAGGTTTTTGACAAGGTGCCACACATGAGGCTGCTTACCAAGTTAAGAGCCTGTGGTATTACAGGAAAGTTACTAACATGGTTTGAGCATTGGCTGATTGGTAGGAGGCAACGAGTGGGAATAAAAGGATCCTTTTCTGGTTGGCTGCCAGTGATTAGTGTTGTTCCACAGCAGTCAGTGTTGGAACAGCTTCTTTTTATGCTGTATGTCAATGATTTAGATGATGGAATAGATGGCTTTGGTGTCAAGTTTGCAGATGATACGAGGATTGGTGGGGGGGCAGGTAGTGTTGAGGAAACAGGTAGGAGGCAGAAGGACAAATTAGGAGAATGGGCAAGAGAGTGGCAAATGAAATACAATGTTAGAAAATGCAAGGTCATGCACTTTGGTAGTAAAAATAAATTTGCAGGTTATTTTCTAAACAGGAAGAAAATCCAAAAACCTTGTGCAGAACATCCTAAAGGTTAACTTGCAGGTAGGAAAGCAAATGCAATGTTAGCATTCATTTCAAGAGATCTAAAATACAAAAGCAGGGATCTGTTGCTGAGGCTTTATAAGCCACTGAGTACTGAGTATTGTGAATAGTTTTGGGCTCCTCATCTAAGATGTGCTGTCATTGGAGAGGATTCAGAGGAGGTTCACAAGGATGATTCCAGGAATGAAAGGGTTATCATATGAGAAATGTTTTATAGCTCTGGGTCTGTACTCGCTGGAATTTAGAAGAATGAGGGGGGATCTCATTGAAGCCTTTTGAATGTTGAAAAGCCTGGACAGAGTAGATATGGAAAGGATGTTTCCATGGTGGGAGCGTGTAGGACAAGAGTGCACAGCCTCAGGATAGAGGGGAGTCCATTTAAAACAAAGATGCAAAGAAATTTCTTTAGCCAGAGGGTGGTGAATTTGTGGAAGTTATTACCACATACTGCTGTGGAGGCCGGGTTGTTGGGTGTGTTTAAGGCAGAGATTGATAGGTTCTTGATTAGACATGGCATCAAAGACTATGGGGAGAATGCCAGGGATTGAGGCTGAGGAGGGGAAAAAATTATCAGCCACTATTGAATGGTGGAGCAGACTCGATGGGCCAAATGGCTCCTGTGTCTTATGGCCTGATTTCCTCCCCTGGGAGACTGTAACAAGTGACATGAGGGCCTGGTCCGTGGAACACCTGAGGCCAGGCAGCTCCCCCTAGTGTTGATCTAGTGAACTGGACTTGCACCTCTCTAGATTACTACTATCCAACTGAGTCTTGCAATCTCAAGAAAAATGCCCAGAACAATCACTTGCAACGTTAGTTGGACTGAGCATTGCTTAAAATGCCTTCTTCCCTGGGTGACCCGAGCATGGTACGCAATAAACCCAAGCTGAGCTCCAGCACCATCTAGCAACTCACTCGTGGGGTAGACCTGCAGTCCTTAATATCCAGTGGCATTGTGCGATCGTAAGAACGATGCGAAGGACAAACAAAAGGCGATGGGTACAGCGCAGCCCATCATGGGAAAAGCCCGTCCCACTGTTGAACACATCTACAAAGAGTGCTGTCAGAGGAAGGCAGCATCCATCATCAGAGACTCCCACTATGCAGGACATCACTGCTGCCATCAGCAAGGACACACAGCACCAGGCTGAGGAACAGTTATTACCCCTCAACCATCAGGCTCTTGAACCAGAAGGGATAACTTCACTCACCCCAACACCGAACTGCAGTCACTACCTATGGACTCACCTTCAAGGATGCTCCACCATGATACTTATTGCTTCTTTATTTATTATTATTTTGTTTGTTTTTTCTTGTTGTATTTTGCACAGTGGTTGTTTGTGGGTCTTGTGTGTGGTTTCTCATTGGTTTTTTTGTGTTTCTTAATGTTAATTGTGAATGCCCACCAGAAATTGAGTCTCAGGAACGTATATGGTGTCATATATGCACTTTGATGATAAATTTACTTTGAGCAATTGGTTGGACCTGGAAAGGCCGCTGTGACAAGTGTGCCATTTTGAACTCCCAAGGGAGGCACCTGAAAACAATGGTTTATAATGCACTGAGAGTCAGTGAAGAGCTTGTCTTGCATGTTGTTCACACAGATCAGATCATTAGACAGTGCACCAAGGTAGAACAAGGTAAAACAATAACAATGCAGAATGAAGTGTAACAGTTACAGTGAAACAATATCTTCGCAAGATTCCTAAAAATCCACTGATAGGTTAAGCAAATCAGACCACTGCCCCCAACACCAGGACCCTACGTACAGACAAACAGTCTGGCCACGCTTTTTCCATATCCAACTCCACCCTCTCCAAATTTATGGTTTTATTATTTCAAGCTCCTTCGGAGAAGACGCACAGGAGAATACTCAAGGATGTTCTCAAAGCTTCTGCAAAAAGATGTAACATTCCCGCTGGATCAGGGGAATCTCTAACCCAAGCACCACTCAACATGGAGAAGCAGCACACACAGCAGGCCAGGCAGCACTTATGGGAAAAAGTACAGTCGACATTTCGGGCTGAGACCCTTCGTCAGGATTGGAAGAAAGTCTGGAGAACTGGAGAAGTCAGAGGAAGAAGGTGGGTGGAGGGGAGGAAGGAACAGAAGGAGGCAGGTGATAGGTGAAACTGGGAGAGAGGGAGGGGATGAAGTAGAGAGTTGGGAAGCTCAACATGGAGAAGGAGAACCTGGAATCTTCATTAGTCATTCAGTGTCAATGGATATTGTACTCGCACCAAGCTCCCAGTCACCTCTCCTGCCAAATCCCACCTGCAGCAGAGGCTGGAGGTGTCACATTGCTAACTGGGTCTCCCTCAGCCCAGTGATGTTGCCTCAGGATGAACTTACTCAGCAATTCCCAATTCCCGTGAATAAATTAAAGGCAGGGTTTTTCTGAATGAATGCTTATCTCTTAACCAAAATCACAAATAAATTACCTGATCATTACAACTGTGAGATCTTTGTGTGCACAAGTTGGCCACCCTGTTTTCTTTCTTAGTGCTAATGGCCACACTTTGAAAGTACTTTATCAAGTGAAATTCTTTAGTATGTCATTTAAACACATTAATATTATCTGAATAAATGCAATTTTGTACAAGTAATCAACCAATGCAATTAGGCTTGTTAGTTAGGCTTTGCAAATAGGGACTAACGTTTAACTTACACATTCTGCTGACTGTAGAACATAGAACCTAAAACAAAGAAATCTACAGCACATTACAAGCCCTTCGGCCCACAATGTTGTGTCAACCATGTAACCTACTCGAGAAACTGCCTAGTTTCCCTACTGCACAGCCCTCTATTTTTCTAAGCTCCATGTACCTATCTGTCTCTTGAAAGACCGTATTGTATCCGCCTCTACCACCATTGCCAGCAGTGCATTCCACACACCCACCACTCTCTGTGTGAAAAATTTACCTCTAACATCCCATTTGTACCTACTTCCAAGCACCTTAAAACTATGCCCCCTCATGTTAGCCATTTTAGTCCTGGGAAAAAGCCTCTGGCTATCCACACATTCAATGCCTCTCATCATCTTATACACCTCCATCAGGTCACCTCTCACCCTCCGTCACTCCAAGGAGAAAAGGCCAAGTTTACTCAACCTATTCTCATAAGGCATGCTCCCCAATCCAGGCAACATCCTTGTAAATCTCCTCTGCACTCTCTCTACAGTATCCACATCCTTCCTGAAGTGAGGTGGCCAGAACTGAACACGGTACTCCAAGTGGAATCTAACTAAGGTCTTATATAGTTGTAAAATTATCTTACAGCTCTTGAACTCAATCCCATGGTTCATGAAAACCAACACACCATTCTTTACAACACTGTCAACCTACACAGCCGATTTGAGTGTCCTATGGACACAAACCCCAAGATCTCAATGATCCTCCACACTGCCAGGAGACTTACCATTAATATTATATTCTGTCTTCAAATTTGACCTTCCAAAATGAATCACTTCACATTTATTTGGGTTGAACTCCATTTGCCACTTCTCAGCCCTGTTCTGCCTCCTATCAATGTTGTGTGTAACCTCTGACAACCTTCCAGACTAACCACAACACCCCAACTTCTGTGTCATCGGCAAACTTTCTAACCCACCCTTCTACTTCTTCATCCAGGTCATTTATAAAAATCAGAGTGGAGAGGCCCCACAACAGATCCCTAAGGCACACCACTGGTCACCGGCCTCCATGCAGAATACGAACCATCTACAACCACCCTTTGCCTTCTGTGGACAAGCAAATTCTGGATCCACAAAGCAAGGTCACCTTGGATCCCTGCCTCATTACTTTCTGAATGAGCCTTGCATGGGGAACCTTATCAAGTGCCTTACTGCTTCCATATACAAACACTACATCTACTGCTGTACCTACATCAATGTGTTTTGTTATATTCTTTAAGAATTCTATCAGGCTCGTAAGGCATGACCTGCCCTTGACAAAGCCATGCTGACTATCCCTAATCAGATTATGTCTCTCCACATGCCCATAAGTCCTGCCTCTCACTGAAGTAAGACTCACTGGTCTATAATTCCCTGGGTTATTTTCACTTGCTCATCCAGGTAGTTGCTCTCCAGGAAGTCACACAGATGAGGGTCACCATGCTGATGGGAGAGCTTGTGCAGATCCAGGAGAGTCAGGTTCACGTCGTTTTCCATCTGCGGATCTCTCTGCATCACCTCCAGCCATTGCTCCACTCAACCTTCTCTAGCTTCTTGATGCCCTCCAGCACGGTCCGGCCTCCTCGCAGGTGCTGGAATTCCATCCATCTCTCAGCACGCTGCTGTTCCTCAAAGGACTGCTTGCTGAAGAGCTCGGAGAAGTGATGTACGCTAATGTCATCCCGGTCAACATAAAAGGACATGGAGAGATAAACACAGGAGGAATAGGGCTCCATGCTAATCTGCCTGTTGACTGCATCTTCACATTCCTTGTGGAAGTTCTGGCACATTTGGGAAGCCGTCCTGTTCGATAGCCAACTGAAACTCACTATCACCTGGGGAAGCTCCTGAAGAACTTCATTAAAGGGAAGCACAGAGCCGATAATTTACTTCAGTTTGCAGTCGTTAGAGACTGTGCCATTGAGACTGGAATGGCCACTTTACAGGGCTCCTTGTGTCTCAGCAGCGCCATCTGCTGTCCAAGGGCAGCACTCTCTTCATGAAAAAAGAGCTTTTATTGTCTTGTATAAGGGCTGTATGCCCTCCAACTGTACTTACGTTTTCAGCATCAGCTCTATTTTGCTTTTTTATAATTTCTAATAAGAAATAGAAATAGAAATTGGCTGGCACTTTAGCAATAATCAAAAGCCATGTTGACCAGCAACACAGACAAAATGCTGGAGGAACTCAGCAGAGCAGGCAGCATCTGTGGAAAGGAGAAAGCAGTCAACATTTCAGACCTGGACCTTTCATCAGGATGAGGGGTCTCAGCCCAAAATGTCGACTGTGTACTCTTCCATAGATGCTGCCTGACCTGCTGAGTTCCTCCAGCACTTTGTCTGTGTTGCTTCGGATTTCCAGCATCTGCCAGGCTTTGTCATCCATGTAGATAGGTATGTGGGTATAAGATGTTTAAAGAGCTATGGGCCAAACACAGGCCGATGGGACCAGCTCACTAGGCAACAGTCAGCATTGACCAGTTGTGTTGAGGGCCTGTTTCCATGCTGAATGATTCTATGACTTCATTCTATTTTAGATTTGAAACACTCCATGAAAACTTCAGTTCACGTTGCTTTTCTTTGCTTATTTCTATCTGTGAGGATAAAGACTGGAAAATAATGAAAGTGTAAGGGACAATTATTTTTATAATATGACACAAAAGAGGCTCTTAACAAAGCAATCCCCATTCCCCTGCCTTTCTTCTTATTCTCTCTCATTGGCACATCAAAGGGTAATTTATAGTGGGCAATTAACACATAAGCCCCACACAAGCAGCATCGGAGGTCAAAAATGAACCCTGATCACCCGGGCTGTGAGGAAACAGCAGTAACCACTCAAAGACGCAGGACTGAAAGTTATGGGTTCAGTGTAGTATTCCCCATTCTCGAAACAGCAGCCAGAACTTTCAGCAGCATCTCTGAATTCAACATGGGACGCCTGAAAGCAACAGAGGGTTGATAGCTCAGGCAGGGGATAATGGACGAAAGAGGGGCGATGAGATCGGTGGGAAGTAAGGTAAAGAAGTTGTGACTTGTGCTTCTATTTATTGGTACAGTAAAACTTGGGAGGCTCTCTCCTCACTTGCAGAAGTTACACAGTGTAAGATTAACATTGATAATTCTAATTAGTCTGTAGATAACATACCCTGAGTTAGATTGCTCTTCTAATCCTGCTCGTACTTCACTCAAACTGTATGGGCGTATGTGAGATAATGGATATAATGTCCAGATTACACCAGCTGTTTGCAGTGATATTTTATGGTCCTTCGTTTCCTACATCATCCCATTTTAACCCTTCAGCAGATTCCCAGTGCTCGGACAGCAGGAGACTGGATAGGGGTCTCCTCACTTTCCTTCTTTCTCTTCCTGGTGCTACCTGTATGCTGGATGTTGTGGGGAATAATCACATCTATATCAGTGGAAAGCTAGGCATCAACGGGGAGGTGCCTATTCAACACCGACTCTGTCCTAAATCATTAACATTATAGCAATAAACTCAATCTCAAGATTCTTATGGATATAATGTTGGCTAGGTAGGGGTGGACAATGGCCCTTCCCTTGTTTTTATTGCCCTTTGGTTGACGCGTAAGCATCAAGCAAGGGCAGGAGTGAGCTCAAATGTTATACCCTCTGAGGTTGAACGTCATACCAACTTTCCAACCAAGAAATGACTGACTGCCCATTGAGAAGGCCAGGGAAAAAATTTGGTTTTCACCAGAGATGAAGCCAAAGAGCAGCCTAGAAGAGGAAAACCATCAGGAACACCATAGAGGCAGCAGGGTGAGCCTCGAGATGACTGTGGTTCAGGAGGAGTGATCCATGGCAGAAAGTTGGGGCCTGATCAACTCCGGCGGGGTCACTCGGGTGAGAGTGCCTGATGTTGAAAGACCCAAAACATCCTGTGACCCTGGGTTACATCATTAATGATGTGTCTGAGTACATCTCAAGATGTTTCATCCTCTCCTTTCTTGAAGTGTGGAGTGACATTTGCAATTTTCCAGTCTTCCGGATTCATTCCAGAATCTAGTGATCCTTGAAAGGTCATTACAAATGCCTCCACAATCTTTTCAATTACCTCTTTCAGAACTCTGGGATGTACACCATCTAGTCCAGGTGACCTATCTACCTTCAGACCTCTCAGTTTCCCAAGAACGTTCTCTCTAAGTATGGTCATACCCCCTGACCTCTGGAACTTCCACCATATTGCTAGTGGCTTCCACAGTGAAGACTGATGTAAAATATTCAGCTTGTCTGCCATTTCCTTCTCCCCCAGTACTACCTCCCCAGCATCATTTTCCAGGGTCCAATATCCACTCCTGTATCTCTTTTATACTTTATGTATCTGAAGAAACTTTCAGTAACATCTTTAATATTACTGGCCAGCTTACTTTTGTATTCTATCTTTACTTTCTCATGACTTTTTTATTTGCCTTCTGTTGTTTTTTTAAAAGCTTTCCAATCCTCTAACTTCCCCCTAATTTTTGCTCTATTATATGCCCTCACTTTGGCATTTATGTTGGCTTTGAATTTACTTTACTTTACTTTATTGTCACCAAACAATTGATACTAGAGCGTACAATCATCACAGCGATATTTGATTCTGTGCTTCGTGCTCCCTGGAGTACAAATCGAAGTAAATATAATAAAAATTTAAATTATAAATCATAATTAGAAAATAGAAAAGGGAAAGTAAGGTAGTGCAAGTCAGGTCCGGATACTTGGAAGAATTCTCTTGTTAGCCATGGTTATGTCATCTTTCCTTTAGAAAACTTCTTCCTCTTTGCAATGCAAATATCCTGTGCTTTCCGAACTGCTTCCAGAAATTCCAGCCATTGCTGCCCTGCCGTCATCCTTGCCAGTGTTCTTTTCCAATCAATTCTGGCCGACTCCTCTCTCATGCCTCAGTAATTACCTCTACTCCTCTATAATACTGATACATCTGACTTTAGCTTCTCCTTCTCAAATTTCAGGGTGAATTTGATCATATTATGATCACTTGCCCCTAAGGGTCTGTTTACTTTAAGCTCCCTAATCAATCCTGGCTCATTGCACAACACCCAATGCAGATTAGCTGATCCTACAGTGGGCTCAGCCATGAACTGCTCTAAAAAGCCATCTCACAGGCACCTTAGAAACTCCCCCTCCTGTAATCCAGCACCAACCTGATTTTCCCAAACTACCTGCATATTGAAGCCCCATGGCTATTGTGACATTGATCTTTTAGCATGCATTTTCTATCTCCTGTTGTAATTTGTTGGCCACATCCTTACTACTGTTTGGGAGTCTGTATACAACTCCCATCAGGGTCTTTTTACCCTCGCAGTTCCTTAGCTCTATACTCAAAGATTCAACACCTTGCAACCCCATGTCACCTCTTTCTAATGATTTGATTTGATTTTTACCAACAGAGCAACACAGACCTCTCTGCCTTGCTGCCTACCCTTGGACATTAAGCTCCCAGCTATCATCTTCTTTCAGCCATGATTCCGTGATGCCTACAACATCATACCTGCCAGTCTGAAACTGTGCTGCAACTTCATCTACCTTGTTCCATATATTTCACACAGTCAGACCTGTATTCACCCTTTTCGATTTTGATGCATCATGCTCAACCTTGTGATTCCTAACTTTGTCTGAGATCTTACCAACATCTGCCTCCACAACCTCTCCACTAACTGTTGTGGCACTCTGGTTCCCATCCCCCTGAGTAGACGCCCAGAATCTTTTTCCCGTGGTTGAAATGTCTAGTACCAGAGAGCATGCATTTAAGGCAAAGGGGGGAAGTTCCAGGAGATAGAGGGGGCAAGTTTTTTAGACAGAGATTGATGGGTGCCTATGTGCCTAAGTGAAGACAAAGGCAATGGAGACATTTAAGAGGCACATGAAAGTGCAGAGAATGAAGGGATGTGGACATTGTGTAGTCAGAAGGGATTTGTTTAATTAGGAGTCATTAGATTAACTAGTTAGGCACAACATCATAGGCTGAGGGGTCATTTCCTGTGCTGTACTGTTCTATACTCAACCAATGGCTAATTTTATCTTTCCTGCCAATTGACTTCCATTTTACCAGAGGAGCTAGACACCTCACATGGTTGACTATGCCAAGAGCAGTCACTCTAACCTCACCCCCGGAATTCAGCTCTTCCTCCGTGGTCGGGTGGGGCCTGGAGCCAAACAGTCCTGACCCCAACACAAACCTGGCGTCGATGAGCAGGTGATTGGTGAACGAATGTTGCATGGTAACATTTGCTGTCAATTCAGTAAACCAAGACTCCGTCTTTCATTCTCCAAAATAGTATTCAGTATTCTGATCCTCAGTCTCCCATGGAGCAACCTTTCACTGCGGACATTATCCCATTGAATGTGCATTGCAATATCTCCAAGTCCTGACACCAGGAGTCGTTTTACTATGTGGTCTGTATCTGCTCAATGTCTACTCGTGGGTATGCATTGACCTGGGATTGTTTATCTTTTGTGTCTAATTGTTTGTCTTTGGATTAGCTCTGTGTTGCAGGTGTCTCATTTGGGATCATCAGCATTGCTTGCATTTATCACTTTTACTCAATTTGGGATAATTTAATTAGCACGTTAATTCCTACGAGCTCCGGGGTGTATTTCAGAGGGTTGGGGGAGGGGAATGCCAATCTCTCTCTGTGGGTCGTTGTGCTTCCTTATCAGGTGAAACTCAGACTGAGTTCTTCTGTGTATCATCAATGAATTCTGTTTGTCAAGATTTAGTATTGTTTGCCTGAGCTTTTGTTAGTTTTCCTAGTTAAATTTTGTAATAAATCTTTAGTTTTATTTGAATTGCCAAAGTCTCCTTGATTCCTGCACTCTAGTTCGCTTGTGATCCTTACAACTATCCCCATTCCTTCAAGTACGATCTCACTAAAGTCCTTTGTAAAACAATGTCCTTGTAATCAAGGCAACTTTTCCCATCCCAACAGACTAATTCAGATCTAGTATTGTGCAATGAGATTAAAGTGCCATATATAATGTTTAAGGACCTTTAGAAAAGAGTGCTCATGATATAATTTAATTTTATTTAAAGACTGAAGATTTCTTACCTCATTTCAAAACTAGGCTTTAAATCTAAACAAAACAAACTACAAACTCATGCATCATGAGTTGTCTAAGGAATATTAAAAGGCATAAGAGTGGACAAGCAATAGTTAACGTTTAAAGAATTGATATAGAGTCTATCACAAATGAATGGGTCTTTCAGGCACATAAAGATGGCCAAAATGTGGCTCAGGGAAGTTAAGGCCAGCATTAAACCAAAGAGAAAGGCTTACGATGTTGCCAAAAAAAAAGCAGTGACACTGAGAACTGGAAAAAACTCAAAATTCAGGAAAGGATGACCGAGGCATTGAGAGGAAAAATAGAATTCAGGAGCAATCTCGCAAGAAACACAAAATTAGACCTAAAAAGGTTCTGTAGATTTGTAAAATGAAAAAGATTAGCAGAGTTAAATTCATCACTTAGAGACTGGGCAACACACACAAAATACTGAAGGAAATCAGGAGGTCAGACAGCATCTATGGAAGGAAATAAACAGTCGATGTTTCAGTTATCTGATGAGGAGTCTCAGAAAGAAACTTTGGCTACTTATTTGCCTCCTTAGATTCTGCTGAGTCTGTTGAGTTCCTCCAGTATTTTATGTGTGTTGCTCAAGAACTCCAGCATCCCCAATCTCTCCTGTGTCTACATAGAGACTGAGGCAGGAGGAAATTATACTGAGAGTTTAAAAGGTGGGAAAAATTAAACAAATCTTTGGAGTCACAAACAAGAGAAAATCTGCAGATGCTGGAGATCCGAGCAACACACAAAAAATGCTGGAGGAACTCAGCAGGCCAGGCAGCACCTATGGAATAAAGCACAGTCGATGTTTCAGGCTGAAACTCTTTGGCAGGACTTTTTTTTTGAGCCTGTTTTCATGGAAGGAGATGTAATTAACTTCCCTGTGATAGTGGTAAGAGCAGAGTTAGACTGAATGAGCAGCTGTAAGAACTTAGTGTAAGTTACAACAAACGTATTGGAATTGAAAGTCTCTAGAGCTGAAGGAGATGTACACAGCATGATCCAATGATAATGACCCAATAGACTTCATCATGGCCAGGTAGAGAGTGAGAAGCATTGACAGCACAGTGGTGTCACAGGTAGACCTGCTGCCTCAAAATTCCACCATCCCAAGTTCGATTCCGGATTTGGGAGTTAGCTCTGTTGAATCTGCATGTTCTCCCTGTGACCACTGGGTTTCCCCCCAAATGCTCTGTTTCCTGCCACAGCCCAAAGATGCAATGATGTTAATCGACCCTTGATATGCGTGGGCAACAGAAGAAAAGGGGTAGAGCTGAAGGGAATGTGAAAGCAAATAGGTTGCAGGAAATTAAATGGGTTTAGTCATAGATTCAACAGGCTGAATGGCCTCTTTCTATGTTGTGAAGAAATGTGAGTGGCCATGGAGATGGTGGGTGCACTGGTTATATTTACTAAAATTCTGTAGGTCCCTGATTGGCTCTCGGCCATTCAAACATAGAAAATATAATCACAAAATTTAAGAAAGGAGGGAGAGAAAATCAAGTATCTATGAACAAGTCAGGAAGAAGAGAACGTCTGCAGATTCTGGGCATTCAAAGCAACACACATACAAAATGCTGGAGGAACTCAGCTGTCAGGCGGCATCCATGGAAATGAATAAACAGTCAACGTTTCAGGCCACGACCCTTCTTTCAGGACTGAAAAGGAAGTTGGGGAGGGGGGGGGGGGGGTGGTGAAGATGCCAGAATTAAAAGGTGTAGGGAGAGGAAGGAGGATTGCTAGATGGTGAAGCCATGTGAGCAGCAGCAAGGAAGGAGTCTGAACAGGAGAGGAGAGTGGACCACAGGAAGGAGGAGGGACCCAGAAGGAGGTGATAGGCAGCTGAGAAGAGGTAAGTGATCAGAGAGGGGAATTAAAGAAGAGGGGAGGGTCAGGGATTATTTTTTTACCAGAAAGAGAAACATACACACTCATGTTGTTAAACACAGGCAGAGTGAACATGAATTTACACCAGGGAAGTTATAACTGACGAATCTGGTTCTTTGAGGATCAACAAGTGGGGGGCAAATAGTTGAAATTTTTACAGGGCTTTGACAAGTTATCATGCAAAAGAAGATTAGGATTCATGTGGTAACGTACCAGAGTGGTTTGAGAATTGCAGCACCCCAGTCTAAAAACATCTCTTCGTTCCCATTGGCTGCTTTCTGTCCAACTTGTTTTAGACTGGGAACCTGAGTGCAGTAGTATGCTTCAGGGATTGGTGCTGGGCCCAGGTTGTTCACAATGTTTATTAAACTGGGTGGCAGAGACTGGGAGGTGACGTGGAGGCTGTTATGGTGCTGACTACCTATACTCTCTGTCTTCAGAAGCCACTCCGAGCTCCCACTTGCAAGCCACGTCAACTCCCCTCTTCACTTCCACTCCTCCAGGACGAGGACAAACTCAAAATCGAGGAAGGGCACCTCATGTTCCACCTGGGTGGTCCAGAACCCAATGGCATGAACACTGAAACCACCCCTTCAGTTCCTTTCTCTCTCTTTCTGGTCCACAGAAGTTCTCTCACGCACGCCTCTCTGGCCAAACCATCAGCCCAGGACCCTGTTCCCCTGTTTCTTTCCCCTCCTTGACCAGGTTACATTCACCTAGCACTTTCACATTCAATCAATTGCATCCCCATCCCTGCCCCTCCCCTCATCCCATCTCTGATCATCCCTCCCTTCTCTGCACCCTCTTATCACCCTTTCATATCAGATTCCATAATCTGTGGGCATTTGGTGTCTCAACTTACAGACTCTGTCAATATCTCTACCATTCCCTCCTGCACCTGGCTCCATCTCCCCAATGAACCCCTCCTCACCTGGATCCACCTATCACTTGTCAGCTCCTGCCTCATTCCTCCCTCTCACCTCTCTCTCTCACCTTGATATATCAGTTGTCTTCCCTTTACATTTTCACTCTAAATGTAGAGGATCTTGATTTGATGCACTGACCATCCATTTCCTTCCACTGATGCTGCCTGACCCATTGGGTTCCTCCGCCACCTTGTTTGTTGTTGCAGATTTATATAATCAAAGAGCATTTTATTACACTAAACACCAGCTAGCTCAACCAAGCAATTTGCACAACAATTTTAGAAAGATCCACATTATTCAGTTTTTTCTCAGAATTTTAATTTTTCTGCTAGTTTTAAATTTTAAATTGAATCATACCATCTTATATTTTCATAAAAATGTCTTACAAGTTGGAAGAGATAGAAATGTTTCTCTCACAATGACCAACTCAGTCTCGGAGTGTCTCTATCTGCGATGGAGGCCCTCTCTGTGGTGGGGTGTCTCTCAATCCCAGAATCTTTCTCAGTAATGGCGTCTCTTTATCAGCGATGGAGCCTCTCTCAGTCCCAGGACTTCTCTCAGCAATTGAGCCTCTCTCAATGATGGAGCCTCCCTCAGTCCCGGAGTCTCTCGCGGTCTGCCTCCTTCAAATCCGGAGCATGGTATGGAGACTGGACTGCTTTAACCTCAGATTTATAACCATCTTGTAAACAAAGCCATCTGTTCTTTAACAAATAAGTCATGCTTCACTCATCAATCCAGGGCTTTGTCCATTTTGTAAACATTGCTGATTTGTGTCCATGTCCTTTCACTTCAGAGAGCTGATAAACATAATGAATGAAAGGATGACTTCTGGATTAATTGCAAGGGTGCGAGGTTTCACTACTGGGTAACAATACCTTCTCACGTCAGCACTGAACACACTGTTGGACAAGAAATAAAGCCTTCCCATTCTGTCTCAATCATTCCTCGGATTTAAAGAAGCCCCACCTGTAATCCAACTCTCCCCGGGATGGGAGTGGGAGTCACAGTGAGGGATTGAGGGACTGGCAGAGAGAGGGATGGGGAGTGGGACCCACTATGGAACGAGATTTGAGAGAATGCTATTCTGTGATTGTGGAATGGGGTCAGCAGTGAGGGAGACTGAGAAATAGGGAACATTTTGGCTTTGTGGAATGTGAGAAGGAAAGGATAGGTTGAGAAAAAAACTGGAATCTTGGATAAGACAGAGGAAAAAAAATAAAAGAGATTATTAAACAAGAGTAAGGAAGAGAGGGAGATTTACAGAGACTGGAAGAAGATCAGAGACTCAGAAAGAGCATGATGAAGAGAAGAGGACTGGGCAACAGAAGAATGGAGACAGGAAGACTCTCAGGGAGTAGAAGACCTCTGAAGACCTGGGAATTAAATGTTGGATAGATATGGACTTGGGAATGGGGAACAGGATCAGGATTGTGTCTGGAAATTAGGACTTGAAATTTATTACTCCAGTCAAGAGGAAGCAAAGATATGGGAGTGTAATGGTCCCATCTGGCAATTCCCCATCTTGCTATTACCTCCTTAATTGGGCCTTAATCCCCTCGTCTTATTTCCAATCATTCCCAGTTCCACTAATTACTGCACACCTGATTCCCATTAGTGAACACAGGATAAACTCGGGCGTCACAGCCATGCTTTGCCAGTTTGTTAGTTGATGCTACTGTGAATAAACCTTGTTTCCTGAGTCCTCAGGACTGGCAGTTCGAAGCTCTGCATCATTTCCTGGATACTCTACGTAAACCTTGTCTCTGTGTAAAGACTCTCCTGGATACCGGTTCCCCATTCGCGATGGTGCTAACGCCTCACGACTCTGCCTCCGTGCCTGTGTCCTGCACTTGGGTTTGTCCTCAGCCCCCTCCTTGGAACAGGGAGGAGTAGATTAAGGGCCTAGCAAAAGAGAGTGTGAGTAGAAGGAGTTGGAGGTGAGAGCCAGCATTTCTCTTGGGGGGAAGACAGCAATGCTTGGAGTGGGACGGTTCCAAGGTATTTGTGCCAGTGAAGTGTGAGAGAGAAATCTGGGAATTTTGAAAAGGATAAATCATGAAAGGTGATTAAACCTTGGGGCAAAGTAGACTGGAAACTGAGGATTCTGTTTCCAGAAGAGGCAAAGGAAGAAGCAGCAGTACATCCTGGAATCTCTCCATTATCCTCTGGGGTCATGGTTATCCTAAACCTCGCTGACACTCCCACTCAAGCTCCATATCACCTGACGGCCTTGAATAAACTCCATGAATGTCCATCCATCTGTATCTTGTTGCGGAGTCCAAGGTCCTCCTTGCAACCTGTGCTCCCACCAATTTCAGTGTCATTGGCAACCTGATTGAATGTTTTGAAGAAGTGACAGAACAAACTGATGATGGTAGAGCAGTGGATGTGGTGTATATGGATTTTCATAGGGCGTTTGGTAAGGGTTCCCATGGTAGGTTCACTTAGAAAGTCAAGATGCACGAGGATCCAGGGAAACTTGGCTGTGTTGGTACAGAATTGGCTTGAAGACAGAGGATGGTAGCAGATGGAGCATATTCTGCCTGGGGGTTGGTGACCACAGGTGGTCTCCAGGGATCTGTTCTGGGACCACTGCTCTGTGCCTTGGATGAAGAAGTGGAAGGGTGGGTTAAAAAGTTTACAGATGACACAAAGGTTGGTGGAGTTGTGGGGGGGAGGGGGCAGTGGCTCATTGATAGAGTGCAAAGCCGGTCTGGGAACTGACAGATGGAGCGTAAAGTGTGAATTGATTCATTTTGAACACAGGGTTAATAGCAGGATTCTTAGCAGTGTGGAGGAACAGAAGGATCTTCGGGTCCTTGTCCATTGATCCCTCAAGGTTGCAGTGCAAGAATTCAAACTATTCATAGGATGCATGCAAATACAGCAGGTTGTTTCCATTCAAACCTATTTGGATGAATCGACTCTGTTTGTCAGCAGGTCACTTAGATTTATACCATGAGGTTATCTTTAAACACAAGTCAAAGCCATTGGCTTTGGAAGCGGTGCAGAGAAGGTTCACCAGTTTAACTCCAGAGATGAGGGGGTTAGACTATGAGTCGCCTGGAACTGTTCTCACTCAAATTCAGAAGAATGAGAGGAGATCTTATAGAAATACATAAAATTATGAAAGGGATAGGTAAGATAGAGGCAGGAAAGTTGTTTCCACTGGTAGGTGAGACTAAAACTAGGGGACATAGCCTCAAGATTTGGGGAGTAGATTTAGGACGGAGATGAGGAGGAACTGCTTTTCCCAGAGAGTGGTGAATCTGTGGAATTCTCTGCCCAATGAAGCAGTGGGGGCTACCGCAGTAAATATATTTACGACAAGGTTGGACAGATTTTTGCATAGTAAGTTTGTGGGGAAAAGGCAGGTAGGTGGAGATGAGTCCATGGCCAGATCAGCCATGATCTTATTGGATGGTGGAGCAGACTCAATGAGGCAGATGGCCTACTCCTGCTCCCATTCCTTATGTCCTTATGTTCATAGCACCACAACCCATTTACTGTTGGATACAGTGATAATACCATCCTTCATTTGATGGATCATTCTGTTGGAAAAGAGGGGTGATTATATTTACTGATATAATAAAAAATACACTGTGATTTAGTGCAAAATTATACTTTATTGAGTTTTCTGACTGAGCAGACGTTGAACAGTGTATGATGGTCATTATCTAACACAACACATGGTGGTTGGACGCCACTGATAAGCTAGTGGGTGAAGTAAGATACAGATCTGGATGAATTTATACCCCAGTCAAAGAGGAAACGTTTGAGAGCATGGCCTATAATTGACCACTCAACTCACTGAAAGTCTCAAAGTTGATTATCTTATCCAAGAGAGGGAAAAAATGGAACTCACAAAAAGATACCGAGGTTCAAAGTCAAAGTAAATCTCTCATCAAAGTACATATGCACTCAGTGGCCACTTTATTAGGTACACCCATATACCTGCTCTCATTAATGCAAACATTTAATCAGTCAATCATGTGGCAGCAAATCCATGCATAAAAGCATGCGGACATGGTCAAAAGGACACTTTTTTTGTACATAGGAAATATCAGAATGGGGAAAAATTATGATCTAAGTGTCTTTGACTGTTGAGTGATTGTTGGTGCCAGATGGGGTAGTTTGAGTATCTCAGAAACTGCTGATCTCCTGGGATTTCATGCATAACTGTCTCCGGAGTTTACAGAGAACGGTGCAAGAAACAAAAACATGCAGTGAGAGGCAGTCCTGTCATTGATCAAGCAGACAGGAAGACGACAATAACTCAAGTAACCACGCCTTACAACAATGGTGTGCAGAAAGGCTTCTCTGAAAAGCAACATCAAACCTAGAAGTGGATGGACTACAGCTGCAGAAGGTCATGAACGTCCACTCATTGGCCACCTAGGAGTACCTAGTAAAGTGGCCACTGAGTGCGTGCTACCTCAAAATTCATTTTCCTGTAGGCATTTACAGGAAAACAAAGAAATACAACAGAATTTGTGAAAAAATGAAACATATGAAACAGAAACAAAGACTGTCAAACAACTAATGTGAAAAGAAGACAAGTTGTGGAAATCAATAAATAAATTGATCTGAGACCATAAAAGTTAGTCTGTAGATTGTGGAATCATTTCGGAGTTGAGGTGAGTGAAGTTATTCAGTCAAAAGGGGAGATGGTTCTCTGGTAGAGCTTGCTGTTATCATCTTAGACTTGGGAACTGAGATGATACCAGCCGTGACAGTGCAGGAGCAGGGTAAGAAGGTATTACAGAATATTTTCTGACAGCATCTGAATTATGGAACTATTTGAGGCAGCCCCACAGTTGGGCAATGGAGGAGGTGTAATGGTGTCAGTCTGTGGACTGGTCATGAAGAAAAGGGAGGGATAATTCACTGTGATTGAAGTCAGACAAGATGTTGCCATTACTGGAAGCTCGAGAAATCTACGTTCATGCCATCAGGTTGGAGGCTAACTCAACCTTTTTTTTATTTTCAATGTACGTTATGACTGTTTCAGTATTAAAGCAGGGAAGTTGCTTTAATACCATGCGTAACACCATGGTTCTGAAAAACGCTGTCTCATTTTTACTATGCACTGTACCAGCAGTTATGGTCGAAATGACAATAAAAGTGACTTGACTTGAAGTTAAACTGAATGATAAGATTCAAACCTAAAGATCACAGTGGATTTAATTTTGCTTTTTTTGACACTGATCACCAATTACTGATTTCACTTTTGTGCCAAAGTGAAAATATATCTCTACAAAGTGACCTAAATTAATTACAATTAAAACACAAAATAATTGATTGCGTAATTGAATCAGTGTTTAGTAGATGCACCATTGGCAGCAATTACAGCCTTGAGTCTTTATCGGCTTTGCACATCTGGACTCTACTTTTATTCCCTATTCTTCTTTACAAAAATGCTCAAGCTCTGTCAGATTGTATGGGAATCATGAGAGAACAACCATTTCAAGTCCAGCCACAAATTCTCAATTGGATTGAGGTCTGTTCTCGGACG
Source organism: Hemitrygon akajei (assembly GCF_048418815.1). Classification (NCBI taxonomy): domain Eukaryota; kingdom Metazoa; phylum Chordata; class Chondrichthyes; order Myliobatiformes; family Dasyatidae; genus Hemitrygon; species Hemitrygon akajei. The sequence goes on from NC_133131.1 coordinate 43,823,213, forward strand.
TGGCCACCCCACAACATTAACTTTGTTGCTTTTAAGCCATTCCTGTGTAGCTTTGGCTTTATGTTTGGGGTCATTATCCTGCTGAAAAACAAATCTCCCAAGTCCATCAGATATTCCTCCAAAATTTCTGCGTATTTTGCTGCATTCACTTTACCCTCTACCTTCACAAGCCTCCCAGGGCCTGCTGCAGTGAAGCATCCCCACAGCGTGATACAGCCACCAGCGTGCTTCATGGTAGGGAAGGTGTGGTTTTTGATGAAATGCAGTGATTGATTTGTGCCAAATATAGCATTTAGTCCAATGGCCAGAAAGCTCAGTTTTGGTTTCATCAGACCATAGAACCTTCTTCCAGCTGACTTCAGAGTCTCCCACATGCCATGTGGCAAACTCAAGCTGAGATTTCATGTGAGATTTTTTTCCAACAGCGGTATTGTCTTTGCCACTCGCCCATAAAGCAGCTATCGCTAAAGCACCCGGCCAACAGTTGTTATATGTGCAGTCTCTCCCGTCTCAGCCACCGAAGCTTGTAACTCCTCTTGAGCTGTCATAAGTCTCTTGGTGGCCTCCCTCACTAGTCTCCTCATGGTCAAACAACACACACAAAAAGCTGGTGGAACGCAGCAGGCCAGGCAGCATCTATAAGGAGAAGCACTGTCAATGTTTCGGGCCAAGACCCTTCGTCAGGACTAACTGAAAGGAAAGATACTAAGTCATGGTCACTCAGTTTTTGAGGACAGGTGCTCTAAGCAGATTTACAGTAGTGCCATATTCTTTCCATTTCTTGATGATTGACCTCCTGACTTGTGCTTTTCAATAACCTTTTCATGGAGTTGCTTGGAGTGTTCTTTTGTCTTCATGGTGTAGTTTTTGCTAGGATACTGACTCACCGGCAGTTGGACCTTCCAGATACAGGTGTATTTGTGCTACAATCAATTGAAACACCTGGGCAGCACACAGGTCTCCAAAAACAGATCTCCATTTAAATAATTATGTGTTTTCTGAAACCAATTGGCTGCAGCAGTGATGATTTGTTGTATCATATTAAAGGGGGTGAATACTTATGCAATCAATTATTTTTTGTTTTACATTTGTAATTAATTTAGATCACTTTGTAGAGATCTGTTTTCACTTTGACATGAAAGAGTCTTTTCCTGTTGATCAGTGTAAAAAAAAGCCAAATTAAATCCACTGTGATTCAAAGTTGTAAAATAATAACACATGAAAGGGGGTATCCTCCTAAATGTGATTCTTATAATATCTAAATATCAGTCACTCTCTGTTTTAACTACAATCAGTGACTGACCTTCCATACTAATCTGGGTGAAGAAACCTCTCCTCATGTCAGCCCTAAATGGCCTACTGCTTATTTTGGATAGAGTGATCCAGATGTCTTAGCCAAGGGAGACATTCTCCCCGTAACAACCTATCTAACTCTGTACGAATGCAATCTTCAACGAGGTGTTCTTTGGCCTACTCAACCTCGTTCCATATGAGAGTACTGCCGCCCCAGAAAACAATCGGGTCAATCTTCACTGCAGTCCCTCTACTGTCAGAATATCTTATTCAGGGAAGGAGAGCAAAATTGCATACATAATACATTCGGCACAATCTCACTACAGCCCTTTATAATCAGAATAAGACCTCCCTATTCTTTTACTCAGACTCTCTTGCAAAAGACCAACATGTCATTCGATTTTCCTAATCACCTGCTGCGCTTGCCTGTTAGCGAATGAAGACCTGGGTGCAAGTGAATAGCATGTTCCAATCTCACACCATTCTGAAAAATGCATAGCATTTCCTAGAAATATGGTTAACCTCATATTTTTCCATATTGTGTGCTATGTGTCATATTGTTAACCACACACTCAGTTTGTCTACAATCACTTTAAGCTTCTTTATATTCACCTGCCTATTCACCATCCCACTGAGTTTCGTATCACTGACAATTTTGGAAGTATGACATTTGCTTGCCTTATCCAGTCTGTTGACGTAGACTGTGATTAGCCAGTGCCCGAACAGTCAGACCCGGCTAGTCATAGACAGCTCATCTTCTTTGTTTTCTATCTGTAGACCAACTTTTAATTCATATCATTAATATTATAATATTACACCCAATTCCCTGTGCTCTCAACCTGTTGACTAACCCCTCTTCTGCGAGATGTAACCTGGCTACAATTTTATTCTTACGACATCCATAAGGTGAATTCAAATTTCCTTTATCATCAACAAGAAGCAAGAGCCAATGATCAAAGAGGAAATACTGGTGGAGTCAAGCAGAAACAACAATTCATTCCAGAGAGCTAGATATAATCAAACTGAGTCAACAAGTTGGCTGTTTAGATTCAGAACTGGCTTGCGTATTGAAGGCAGAGGGTAGTGGTCGAAGGGACTAATGCGAGCTGGAGGTCCGTAATTAGTGGTGATCTGTTCTGGGACCTCTGCTGTTTGTGATGTATAAAAAGGAATTGGATGAAAATATATACAAACAAGCTGGAGGAACTCAGCAGGTCGGGCAGCAGCATCATCCTGACAAAGGGTCTCGGCCCGAAACATTGACTGCTCGTTTCAACGGATGCTGCCCGACCTGCTGAGTTCCTCCAGCTTGTTTGTACGTGTTGATTTGACCACAGCATCTGCAGTGTACTTTGTGTTTATTATTGGATGAAAATATAGATGGGTGGGTTAGTAAATTTGAGGCTGATACCAAGATTGGCGGTGTTGTGGATAGTGTAGAAGATAGGCAAAGAATATAGCACGGCAGATGAAGTTTAACCCAGATAAATGTGAAGTGTTGCACTTTGCTAAGACAAATGCAAGGAGAGAGCATGCTGTTAAGGGCAAGATCCTTAATAGTGTTGCTGAGGAGAGAGATCTCAGGATCCAAGTTCATAGCTCCTTGACAGTCGCTGCACAGGTCGATAGGATGGTTAAGAAGGCTTATGGAATGCTTGCTTTTATTAGTCAAGAAATCAAGTTCAAAACTCAGGGGGTTATATTGCAACATTATGGAATTCTGGTTGGGCCACATCTGGAGTATTGCATACAGGTCTGGTTGTCCCACTATCGGAGGGATGTTGAGGCTTTAGAGAGGGTGCAGAAGAGGTTTACCAGGATGCTGCCTGGTTTAGAGGGCATATGCTGTCATGAGAGGCTGGACAAATTAGGTTTTCTCTGAAGTGATGGAGGCTGAGGAGAGATCTGATAGAGATTTATAAAATAATGAGAGGTATAGATAGAGTAGACAAGGAGTATCTTTTTACTGGGGTAGAGATATTTAATACCAGGGGGCATGCATTAAAGGTGTGGGGGGGCGGGTAAGTTTCAAAAGGGATGTGAGGTATAAGTTTCTTACTCAGAGAGTGGTGGATGCCTGGAATGCACAGCCTGGTATGGTGGCAGAAGTAAATACATTGGAGGCTTTTAAGAGACGTTTGGATAGTCACATGGATATAAGGAAGATGGAACCTCGCAAGGCGGAAGGTCCCGATGGAGTACCTGGTAAGGCTCTGAAAACCTGTGCCAAACAACTAGCGGGAGTATTCAAGGACATTTTCAACCTCTCACTGCTATGGGCAGAAGTTCCCACTTGCTTCAAAAGGGGAACAATTATACCAGTGCCCAAGAAGAATAATGTGTCTTAATGACTATTGCCCGGTAGCACTCATATTGATAGTGATGAAATGTTTTGAGAGGTTGGTCATGACTAGACTGAACTCCTGCCTCAGCAAGGACCTGTGAGGAATTGGGGATATGAAAATTATTTTGTACCTGTGTAACCTCTGGCTAAAAGAATAATCGGGACTGAATAGGAATTTTTGAACTGAAGTAAACACTGCCTTTAGCAGCCAGATAAGACAAGCTAATGACCAGTTCTCCCCAGCTTACAGCGAGACATTTAACATTGTTCATTGTACCCTTGTCTGAGTAGGGGGAGGAAGAATCACCGATAAGGACAGAAAGGAACATCCATCTGTAATTAAGTTAGGGCCTAGCAAAGGGAATAGCTGATAAGGACTGGACAGCACATCTATCTGTAATTAAGCCTTGATCTAGCAGACTCTCAGATTCAGATTCAGGTTCAGTTTATTGTCATTTAGAAACCACAAATGCAATGCAGTTAAAAAATGAGACAACGTTCCTCCAAAATGATATCACAAAAGCACATGACAAACCAGACTACACCAGAAAATCCACATAACGTTTGGCAATCCCCAATCCAGAGTCTGGAGAGGCTGCTGCGTATTAATATCACGCTACCGTCTTAGCGCGTTCCCTGAAAAGGAGCTCCAAATCCACCAGACAAAACAAGACCAAAAACTAAAGCTACAAGACCTGCACAAAACCACATAATTACAACATATAGTTACAACAGTACAAACAATAACATAATTGATAAAAAAACAGACCATGGGCACAGTAAAAATAGTCCAAAGATGTTAAAAGACTGTAAGTTCAAAAGAAATCACCACACAGTTTCCACAAGTCCTCAGGGTCCTGATAGACTCGTCATCCCACACAGGCGGCAGAAGGGAATACCCCCGCTATGGACTTCCACGGCGCTGCCCGACTCAGCTTCGCAGATGCAGCACACAATGAAAGCTCCATCAAACACAGCCTCGCAGACACAGCACACACTGAAAGCGCTCCGACCGCAGCGGACTCCAAATCCGTCGAACCTCCGAGTCTCCAACCATCCCCTCCGGCACAGATTCTCCGAGCACCATCCTCTGCTGAGCACATTCAGATGCCCCTGCCAATGGCCATCGGCAATGCGACCCCGAGGACTGGGGTCCTGTTCTTCCCAGCAGAGACCCGGCCCTCACAGCAGCAGCAGCAATGAAGAAGGTCTTCCTGGAGATTTCCAGATGTTCCTCCGTGCTCCCACATCCATTTTCCATCCGATTATGATTGCGCACGGCACCCCGCTTCACAAATAATAGATAATCAGCTCCAGAGTGGCCGCTGCAAGCTGCGTCGTGCCGCCATCTTGGATTGCCATCTCTAACTAAGTTTCGCACCAACGGACTTAGTGGGTGTACCAGTTCAAATGACATCTTGCAACTGTAATGTGTGGGGCTTAATATGTATAAATATACGGCTGTAACCGGAGAGAGTGGGCCCACTTGTCGAATGGTGGCAGTACTTACGTGCCCTCCCTTCAACAACTGGGTCTCAAACTCCTGCAGGAGGCTGCGCAATAAACTGTGGTAACTATAAGAAGCCAGTCTCCCGAGTTTTATTCAGATTCAACTTTAACACTTGGACCCACTGCAATTTGCTTGTTGCTGCAATAGGTCAATGTTAGTCGCAATCTCAATGGCTCTCCACATGGCTTTAGACCACCTGGACAACACAAACACCTACGTCAGGATGCTGCTCATCGACTATAGCTCAGCATTTAATACCATCATTCTCACAATCCTGATCGAGAAGTTGCGGAACCTGGGCCTCTGTACCTCCCTCTGCAACTGGATCCTCAGCTTCCTAACCGGAAGACCATGATCTGTGCGGATTGGTGATAACATCTCCTCCTCACTGATGATCAACACTGGCACACCTCAGGGGTGTGTGCTTAGCCCACTGCTCTGCTCTCTCTATACCCATGACTGTGTGGCTAGGCATTACTCAAATACCATCTATAAATTTGCTGACGATACAACCATTGTTGGTAGAACCTCAGGTGATGACGAGAGGGCATACAGGAGCGAGATATGCCAACTAGTGGAATGGTGCCACAGCAATAATCTGGCGCTCAATGCCACTAAGATGAAAGAGCTGATTGTGGACTTCAGGAAGGGTAAGATGAAGGAACACATACCAATCCTCACAGAGGGATCAGAAGTGGAGAGAGTGAGCAGCTTCGAGTTCCTGGGTGTCAAGATCTCTGAGGATCTAACCTGGTCCCAACATATCGATTTAATTATAAAGAAGGCAAGACAGCAAGTATACTTCATTAGAAGTTTGAAGAGATTTGGCATGTCAACAAATACATTCAAAAACTTCTACATTTGTACCGTGGAGAGCATTCTGACAGGCTGCATCACTGTCTGGTATGGAGGGGCTACTGCACAGGACCGAAAGAAGCTGCAGAAGGTTGTAAATCTAGTCAGCTCCATCTTAGGTACTAGCCTACAAAGTACCCAGGACATCTTTAAGGAGTGGTATCTCAGAAAGGCAGTGTCCATTATTAAGGACCTCCAGCACCCAGGGCATGCCCTTTTCTCACTGTTACCATCAGGTAGGAGGTACAGAAGCCTGAAGGCACACACTCAGCGATTCAGGAACAGCTTCTTCCCCTCTGCCATCAGATTCCTAAATGGACATTGAAGCTTTGGACACTATCTCACTTTTTTTAATATACAATATTTCTGTTTTTGCACATTTTATAATCTATTCAATATACATAATTGATTTACTTGTTCATTTATTATTTTTTGCTCTCTGCTAGATTATGTATTGCATTGAACAGCTGCTGTTAAGTTAACAAGTTTCACATCACATGCCAGTGATAATAAACCTGATTCTGATTCTGGAGAGATACGGAAATGATGTATGTAGGATGGATTAGTTTTTCGGTTTTTAAAACTTTATTTTTAGCAAATTCGGCAAAACATTCTGGGCCAAAAGGCCTGTTCCTGTGGTGTACTGTTCTATGCTCTATGAAGTTATTGTTGACAAATGTCACAGGGAGTGTTGATAGTAGTGAGCCTGTAGATGTAATATATTTAGATATCCTGAAACCATTTGACATAAGAGGCTAATGCATGAATTAAGAGTCCAGGTACAGTATTGGAGGAAGTGCATTAGAATAGATTGGAAATTGGTTGACACATAGAAAACTAATAGTTGGAATTAAATGGCTCCTTTTCAGACTGAAGTGACGTAAATGTTGGAGTACTACAGGGAGTGGACCTTGGTCCTCATGCATTTACTAGTTACATTAATGACCTGAAGGAGGAAACAAGATGTACGGTTCTCAGGTTTGCTAATAATATGAAAGTAGGTGGAAGAGGACATTGTGATTCAACAATGGGACATACTGTACGTTGAGTAACTGAGCAAAAGTCCCGGCAGCTGGAGTTTAATGTGGGGATGTATAAGGTCATTGCCTTTGGAAAGATGAATCAAATGACAGATCATTATCTAAGTGGAGAGAGACTGCAAGTGAGTGAAACTCAGAGGGACTGAATTATTTTAGAGCATGAGTCATAGAAAGGTAGCACGCAAGACTAACTATGAAAGCAAATGACATTTTTGCCTCTATTATTTTTGCCTCTATTGGAATTTAAAAATAGGGAGTTTTGTTGCAGTTATATAGGATGTTGGTGAGGGCACTCCTGGGAGGCTATGTAATGCTTTAGTCCCTTACCTAAAAAAAGAATATTAGAAGTTTTATCAGACTCATGCCTGAGGTGAGTGGGTTGTTTTATCAGGACAAGGTAGCCATTTTAGTTCTATATTCATTGAAGTTTAGAAAAATAATAAATCTTGTTTAAACAGATTGGGAAAACGTTGGCATGTTCTCAGTAGCGGGAGAGTCACGAGCAAGGAGACATAACTACAAGTTAACAGGTTTAAAACTGAAGTGCATGGAGGTCGATAAATATTTAAAAGATCAAGCAGTTGAGTGTTGTGGGGAATGAGCACACAAAGGGAACTGAGGTCGGCATAGACTGGCCATCATCGTGTTAGAGTAGGGTTCCATAAGAGATCAAGATTAATAAAAATAAACATGGTCTTTTGAAATTCATGCGATGCGCGATGCTAGCACTCGCAGTGGTGGGCAGTGACCGAGCAGCCCCTTTAGCAATCTCGTTAGAGGTCTCGCAACCCAATATGGCAGTGCGCAGTAAGACCATGTTAATTTGCCTGAATCCATTCTCAGTTTTTGACGTGAGATAGGGAAGGTCATTGATACAGTAATTGGTAAGCGCTGTTATACACAAAAGGGTGAACAGTAGGCTGATGAGGTGCATGAAGTGCATTTTCCACGTGTTGAATAGACTCGTCCGACTTGGGCTTCGACATCAAACCCTCCCTCCCAAACTACCTCCCCCAACTATCCTTTATGCGCCTCCAGCTGACTTACGGGAGCGAACAAATTCTACCGGTGCAGTAGAAAATTGGAGGGAAATTTTCATTCTAAAGAAGGAACTTTTATATTGTTGCAAACATTGCAAAAGGTGAATTGTGTAAGTTAGTAGTGAATTGTATTGTGAAATTTTCATATTTTTTTGTAGCTTTCTCATTTAGTTATTTATTATGCCTTTTTTAAAATATTTTATGAATTCCTGAGTTTTACAGACATTTTTGATGGTACAATGTGGTGATTTTTGAAGAGGAGGTGTGGGATGGAAGAGGAGAATTCTAGGCCCAGGCCTACGGACAATTCTGATAAGCTTAATGATGAAGACCCAAAATTGAGTATTTGTGCAGGAAAGACAAGCACAGGTTTCATATGCTAGGCCTATATTTCAGCCTGATCATGTCACTCAGTAAGGAAATGTTTTTTCAAAGTCTTGTGTAAGATTGTGTCTTGGGCTATATTTTTATTCATATCACTTTGGCTTATGGCTTTTAGTAACTTTGCTATTCAACATTGTCAATAAATCTTCATATTGTGAATAGCATCAATTAAAATCAATTTATAACATTGTATAAATTAAATCTACCGAGCCTACCTTCAGAAAAAATTAAATTTCAATTTGGCTTAAGCCAGTTATTTAACTGAAACTTATTATACTTGACTAATGGGTTTTAAAAATTTATGAAAGAGATTAATTTCAAGAAAGTTAGGCTATGCTTAACTACGTATGTTTTTCAAGAAAGGTTGGCGAAAAATCCATTCTCTACTCAAAAGGGCATTGACAATTATTTTTGGATTATTACATCTACAACTTACTGATGAAGCTGTAGATCTAATAATTTTTATGCAGGGGTTCCTGAGATATGAAAATTGTTTCAAGGGTTCTTCCAGGGCAAAATGTTTGAGAAAGGCTGGGTTAGAGTGCCCTGGCCTACTACCTTTTTCTTTTGTTCTTGCATCCTAATGATTTGTCCAACAGTCAGGATGTTCTCAAGTTGAAGAAGTTGGGGGTGCAGGGTAATTTTCATGGAACTTAAGCTTCTGGATTGCTGATACTGAGGACTTGTTATTCCAGTAAGGTCTAATACATAAAGTTTGCCTTTAAAACTCACTAACTTGTGTTATTTCAAGTGATGTACAATTTTTTGCCAGTGCTTTTCCTTTGTCAGAGTTGCGTAGATTCACTTGGCCATGACCTCTATCTGATTTCTTTTCAAATGTCAGTGCACCTGTATTTACAAAGTTTTCTGGTTCCCTGAAATTGTAAGTATCTGGGGTTTTATTCTATGTTCTGTAAACTGCATGTTGTAGCCAGTGACATTGGATGATGATGCACTCACTGTTCCACGGGGCTGTACTGTCATGGGAGCTCCACAAAATATGAGCCTCTTCCCACTGCCTAGAAGTTGATACTACATAGTGGCCTGGAGTTATTACGTGCTGAGAAAGGTGCATCAAACTAGTGGAAGGAGCTTTGTTTGTAGGCCCCTCTCTGTAAAATTCTAACACACACAAGGACAAAATATTTGTGCACAAAATAAGAACATAAAAGATGGAAGCAGGAGCAGGCTGCTAGAATGTTCTGTCTTGGATTTTGGTTAATCTATGGAACTGAATTCATATCTTACAATTTGCTTAGTATTGGGGAATCTATAAATCTGTGTTTTCATTAAACACAATGTCTAAACCTTCACAATTTTTAGAATTCTAAAGATCTGCCACCCCCAGCAACAAGAAACTTCTCTTCATTTCAGTCTGCTCCTTATTCTGAGACCAGATTCCTTGGTTCTGGGTTAGTCAAGTCGCTGATAAACTGGACTCTGAAAACTCACACTTGTTCCTCAATCACACTTTATTTACTTGTGCATAGCTCCTGTCATCAAACTGTTCTGAAGCTTGAACAAAGAAATGCCACTTTTACACAGAATTGTGAATATGGATATTAGCCATTTGGTAACCTCGTAGATGGTCAAATTCCTTATTCGTACGATCAATCCGGAAGAAGATGATGCCGGCGAACAACGCTACCGCAGACGACGTTCTCCAGATGGCCCACAAAACTGTTCCTTTCCCTTCTTTTGCATTTTCTTCTTCTGGTACCGTTGGAGCCTGTGATCTGCAGTTTGATGGTGTGATTTCGTGCTGAATGAGCGATTTGTTGATTTGCTGTCTCCAAGGTTTCTGGAGTCGAGCAGCCTTGAGGACAAGAAGTTTAGAGACGGGGCATGAGCCCATGATTGACCCCGTTTCTCGTTGATCACACCGATTAAAGCATTGAGGAAGACTGAAAACCTCGAGGCGAGTGTTTAAGCCGAGCAGGTCTTCCTCGCCATCTACCAGCCTCTCACTCGCTGCTGCCAGAGGAAGATGTCTGTGTGTGATCGACTCTCTCTCGCTGCTCCTGAGAAAAGGGTCCTGTTTTTGAATGGTCTCTCTCCCTCGATGCTGTCGGAGGATGGTACCAAATTTCTGGGTCTGCAGCTTGTAGATTTGACTGTAGTTCCTGGTCACTCGTTCTTCTGTTGCTATTTTGCTATTTTAGGCAACTTTGAATCAGGGCGGCTTGCCGATAATGAACACTGAGTTGAACTGAATATGGACTCTTTTGATTTTGTATTGTATTTTCTGTGTTTTTGCTTGTTCTTTCTAGTTACTGTTTGCATGACTTTTTGTGCGAGGGGTGTGTTGATGTTTTTGTTGCCATTTGTGCGAATGTTTTTTTTGTTCCGGGGGGGGGGGGATTGATGTTTTTGTTTCTTTGAGAGGGATCCATGGTTTTCTTTGTTTCATGGCTGTCTGTGGAGAAGACGAATCTCACGGCTGTGTACTGCATACAGACTTTGATTATAAATGTACTTTGAATCAATCACCATTCAAACTACAATAACACAACTGTTAATTATCAATATAAGCTACAAGTTAACAACCAATGATACTTTGAAGTTAGTGAAGAAATTTGTCCCCTAGTTGTTAAGCACCTTACATCTTTCAATTACATCCTTATTTTGTCTCCGTATGCCAAGTGGCTGTGTTTCCTGTTTATCAAAGGGAAGCCATGTTAAAAGACTTTTCTTGCCTGGGCAGAATGCACACTATCTGTAAACTCTTCTTGCCTGGACGTTGTCTTAACCTTTGCCTTGCTGCAAATTCCACACTCAATCAAGGGAAACATTCACTTCTCCATTCAAGCCCTTTATGAACTTAGTAAGTTAAAAAGATGTCTCCTCTCCTTCTTCTAAAGCTAAAGGACAAAGGCCTAGTCCGCTCTGTCTCCATTTATCCCTGCTCCCAGACTAGTGAACCCTGGCAGCTCCGACTCTGTGGCCAGGAGGCAGAAGCATACACCATATTCCAGGTGTGATCCCACCAAGGCCTTATGTAATTGTAGGAAGATAACTGTACTCAGATCCCTTTGAAATAAAAGCTAACATACCATCTGTTTTCCTATATGCTAGCTGTACCTTCATGTTGATCTCAACGTGTACAAAACCACCCAGGTCCATTTGAAAATCCAATGTGTCACCATTTAAAAGTGATTGCTTTTCTGTCCTATGCACCAAAGTGGAAAGCTGCCACGTTCCCTCATCATATCATCTGCCATGTTCTTCAACACTCACTCAGCATGTCTACAACCATGCTGGGGCGCTTTACATCATACTTCCTACTTGCAGCCCCCTCTGGCTTTGTATCATCAGCAAACTTGCTGCCCTCAGCCAAACCATTGATATAGTTTGTGAATAGCCAACACCCAACCAGAGATCTCTGCAGTACCCCAGTATTTCTACTAAAATGTATTCTACTATTATCCATTATTGATGGCGCCCTCACCCACGTCTCTTCCATTTCCCTAACATCTGTGCTTACCCTATCTTCCTGCCGCCTCTTAGAGTTCCTTTTGTCCTTACCTACCACCCCATCAGCCTCCACATCCAACATTTCATCCTCCGCAACTTCCGCCACCTCCAGGTGAATCCCACCACTAACTATATCTTTAACTCGCCACCAAGAGCCCCCGCCCCCACTGCTTTCTGTGGGATCACTCCTTCCGCAGTTCCCTTGTCCATTCTTCTCATCCCACTACTATCCCCCCCAGCACTTAACCCCGCAAGTGGCCCTAGTGCTACACCTGCCTGTATACCTCCTCCCTCATCTTTAGACAGGGCCCCAAACAGTCCTTCCAGGTGAGGCAACACTTCACCTGTGAATCTGCTGGGGTCGTCAGTTGTGTCCAGTGCTCCCGATGCGGCCTCCCCTACGCTGATGAGATCCGTCATGTTGGGGGACTGCTTCATCGAGCACCTCCGCACTGCCCACCACACATTTTAATTCCCATTCCCATTCCCGTTCTGACATATCAATCCATGACCTCCTCTTGTGCCAAGATGAGAGCACCCTCGGTAGGCAGGAGCAATGCTCTATATTCCATCTGGGCAGCCTCAAATCTGACGGCATGAATATAGACTTCTACTTCCAATAAGCAAATCCACCTCCCCCCCAATTCTCCACACTGACCTTTTACCTCTTCTCACCTATTACTTCCCCTGGGTCCTCTCCTTCTTCCCCTTCCTCTATGATCCTGTCCCTTCTCCTAACAGATTCCTTCTTCTCCCACTCTTAAACTTTCCCAACTACATGGCTTCACCTATTTCCTTCCCACCTCCCCCACCTTTTTATTCAGGCATCCTCCCCCTGCCTTCTCATTCCCGAAGAAGGGTCTTGACCCAAAACGGCAACTGTGTTCTCATTTCCATAGATGCTGCCTGACCTACTGAGTTCCTCCAGCATTTTGTGGGTGTTGCTTATTTCCTTGATTTTTAAATTCTCTCTAGATTTGTGCTTCTCTGGTTACTTCCTACATGTTTTTTATTCTTTGTTCTATGAATCAGATGTAAATTATCAGTTTAATTCCTCTGCCATCTCTCGATTCCCCAGTATCAATTCTTGTGTTTGTCAGTGAGGGATACAGAATTGTTATTGTTAGTCTTTTAATTTTTATTAACTTAGGGAAGCTGTTACTGTTGGTTTTCACATTCCTTTACCTTTCACACTGAACCTTTCTGCCATCCTGGGCACATGAAGTGCTCTTATCCCTCCCTCTGCCTTTGAGCGTTCTGGCAGGATTTCAGAGATTCACCATAAGGAGAGACCCAGATGGTGATCTCTTCGGACCTCAAGAGCTGGATTGGGGGAATGAGTCCAATCAGCTGGGAGGAGGGCATTGAGTCATGATTTGGGTTGACACCAGAGATAGGCTTTGGACTGGGCTGAGATCTGAGATGGGGGGCAAGTGCCCAGCGGGAGGTGTAAGACATAAATGAGACCCAGAAGTCTGCCACCTCAGAGGCCGACGTCTGTGTTGAATGCGAGGAATGCACACACCCAAGAAGTGGCCTCCAACTTACCATTGGCACCATTACACAGGTCTGGGTGGGTATGTGTGCATGAGCCCTGTGCGTGGAAGATCCAAAAACAGATTACCAAAGAATTTATTCAGGAAGTAGACAGCATGCACAGAACCTCCTTTTACCCACTAATTTCTGATAGAATCTGACCAAACAGTGTACGTAAATAAAAAGTTGCACTATGAGTTTTCTAGGCCTGTGACTGGTAAGGATGAGGTTAAGTTTACCTGACAACCTTCATCCAGAAACGTTGTACACTCTGATAGTCTTAAAACATAAGCGTGCTATTTAAGTAGCAGCGATGCTAAAGAACTTTGAAATCAGAGGAAAACAGAGCAAGTACTCGGAATCAGAATCAGATTATTATTATCGATGACAACCACCGCCACAGCTCGCTTCTTCTTCCTTCTCCGCTGCCAAGTCAGGAACTTCAATGATTTGCAGAAATGGTACAGGAGCATTACACACAATATACTATAGATTACAACAAGAAATACAATAAATAAATATACTGTGCAGAAACAGAGCAAAATAGTGAGGCAATATTCATCGATTTATAGGCCGTTCAGAAATCTGATGGCAGAGGGGGAGAAAAAACTACTGTATTTTCACTTTTTAGGGTTCCTGTGTCTTCTTTCCGATGCTCGTATTGAGAAGGGGGCATCTGAAGAAGTGTAATGTCACGGGGGATATTTCTCTGCTCCAAAGGTGTGGCGACGAATTTGTGTCACTCCCTGATTGTATTGTATTGTTGCTTGCTTGGTATGAATAGAATCTTGTAAAAAGCCTTTGAAGTTAAGTAAAGAGTAAAAGGGGGTGTTTTGTTTCATCAGCTACCTTGGGCACCTTCACCAAACATTTAAAGGCTCTCAGTTTTTATATTTTCTCTCCTTTCCTGCTTTGCTTCTTCACCCACTGTCAAAGCATCAGACCTCTGGAAGCTAAGCAATGCCCTTTCCCACTCTCACACACAGGCAATGAATCAGTTCTGTCTCAATAATAACGCTCTAATCTCAGCCAAATAATTATGGAGTCATGCCCAACTCCAGCAGCCAGAGGACACTGAGCAATCTGTACAGGTGTGGTTCGATTTGGGAATTCAGTGGTGAAGGGACGCAAGTACCGCCTTGTGCATTAAGCACAACAAATGGTTCTTCTAGGATCAATATCAGGCAGTAAGTAAAGACATTTTCCTACTTTCATGCAAGTTAACAAAGTTCTATTAAAGTTTATATGAGACTGAAACATGCACACAAGCAATATAGACCAATTCACATTCAGTAGATAAACCAAATCTAGCAGGTACTCAATTAATGAGCAGTAATCAGTGTTAACCAGTGTTTCAATGTCTCGGGCTGTGTTAAATCTGCACCTCCAGGTTTACAGAGCCATCTCCAGAAAATGCAGTAGGGATACATTTACTGCATTAAAAGAACAGCAATAACTACAGTTAAGATAAGAATGGTGGAGTATGGTAATCATGCATTAATTAGAATATTAATGTTCAAAGTACATTTATTATCAAATTATGCATACATTATACAACCTTGAGTTTCAGCTCCTTACAGGCAGCCACAAAGCCTGATCGGGGTTCAAATCTCGCTGCAGCCTGTAAGGAGTTTGTACGTTCTCCCTGTGAGTACATGGGTTTCTTCCGGGCGTCCTGGTTTCCTCCCACATTCCAAAAATGTCCGGTTGGGGTTAGAGAGTTGTGAGCACGCTGTGTTGGCACCAGATGCATGGCAGACTTGCGGGCTGCCCCCAGCACAACCCTTGCTGATTTGACTTGACATAAGCAAGACAGTTCACTGGATGTTGCAATGTTTCAATAGACAACAGGTGCAAGGCCATTCGGCCCTTCGAGCCAGCACCGCCATTCAATGTGATCATAGCTGATCATCCACAATCAGTACCCCGTTCCTGCCTTCTCCCCATATCCCTTGACTGCTATCTTTCAGAGCTCTATCTAACTCCTTCTTGAAAGCATCCAGAGAATTGGCCTCCACTGCTTTCTGAGACAGAGCATTCCAAAGATCCACAACTCTCTGGGTGAAAAAGTTTTACCTAACTCCATTCTAAATGGCCTACCCCTTATTCTTAAACTGTGGCCTCTGGTTCTGGACTCCCCCAACATTGGGAACACGTTTCCTGCCTCTAGCGTGTCCAATCCCTTAATAATCTTTCGATGTTTTTAAGTTTCAATGTACAGGACACGTGACTGATAAAATTGCTCTTTTAATCTCTTTAAATCAGTTCACTGCATTCAAAAACTGCACACCAAGAACGTTACTTCCCTTCAGCCATTCAGTTCTTGAACCAACCTGCACAATCCTAATCACTGCCTCAGTGTAACGACACCATGACGACTTTTCACTACAGTAGATTTTGTTTTATTTTATTTGTGCTCTTTCTGAGATAATTTTGCATAAATTTATGTCAAATCTCTGTTTTTTGTGAATTATACAAATCAGGAATTGTATGGCCATGCACTCTGGTTGGAGAAATAGAAGTGTAGACTATTTTCTAATTGGAGAGAAAATTAAAAAATCTGAGGTGCAAAGGGACTTAAGGGTTCTTGTGCAGGATTCCCTAAAGGTTAACTTGCAGGTTGAGTTGGTGGTGAGGAAGACAAATGCAATGTTAGCACTCATTTCAAGAGGACTAGAATATAAAAGCAAGGATGAAATGAAATAAGGCTCAGACAAGGTTTCATTTGGAGTATTGAGGGCAGCCTTGGGCCTCTTATCCAAAAAGGAACGTCCTGATGTTGTAGAGGGTTCAAAGGCCTCTGGGATTGAAAGGCTTGCGTATGAGGAGCACTTGATTGTTCTGGGCCTCAACTCATTGGAATTAAGAAGAATGAGAGGTGACCTCATTGAAACCTATCAAACGTTGAAAAGCCTCGCTAGAGTGGACGTGGAGAGGGTGCGGGAGTCTAATACCAGAGGACACAGCCTCAGAATAGAGGGGCATCTTTTAGATTGGAGTTGTGAGGGAATTTCTTCAGTTAGAGTGGTGAATCTGGATTTTTTTTTCCGCAGGTGACTGTGGAGACCAAGCCACTGGGTATATTTAAGACAGAGGTTGATAGATTCTTGACTAGTCAGGACATGAAGGGATACGGAGAGAAGGCCGGAGGCTGGGGCTGTGTGGGAAAATAGACCAGCCATGATGAAATGGTGGAGCAGACTCTGCTTCTATACCTTATGGTATCTGACGCTACATGCTTGTGAAGCTGCTGCAAGTCGGTTTTTCATTGTATCTGTGCATACGTGTGCTTGTGCACATGACAATAAACTGTGGCATCCCTCGGGGAGCACATTCCCATAGCCCTCCATCGCTCCTACGTCGGTTCATGAGCAACACTCCCTCTGCAGTTTGCACTGGGGATGGTCCGTGAAGTCCTGGGTCGTGGGATCGCAATGTTGTGTTATGTGCTCAGAATGGTGGGAACTTGTAACACGGTTCCAATGCCAGACCACCTAACCCGGGAGCGAGACTGGATCGCTCCGAGCACCAGGCCGATTTGATGAAATCGAGGCCGGCTTCGGGCTGTGCCACGGCCTGGGTCCCCGAGCGTAGCTCTACCCGGTGCTTTGGCAATTCAGGTTTAAACGCCGGCCCAGATAGACTGGAAAACCCAAGCGTGGAGGCGAGGATCGGGCTGATTTCACTCGCTCTCCCGCGATGTTCATTCCTCGCTCCAGTGATTGTTTCTGCGAGTTACGTGGTGTTTTTGGGTGTCCTAACCCTCCTACAATAATGGGACCACGCAGTGATTGTCCCTTTCCTCTAGTCCACAGATGGGTCATGTTGGGAGAGCCAAGGGGACTTTAATGGAATGTGAGGTGATATGGCCAGGTTATCAGGGAGCCAGACATTTGCAGGTAAAGCAATAATGGCTTAGGCACTGGGATTTTAGGCAGAGGCTAGGTACAATTGGAATGGCGCTGAACTCTCCTCAAGACTGTGGAACAATGGCTACCATTATTTCATTCCCCTTCATTGCTTTGTCAGAACTGCAGCTGTGGCTCGGTGAGCCCTAATCTTCCTGAAGTGCCTTAAACCCTACCAGGCCAGCAGTCAGGCTCAATTAGTCCTCACGCCCCACTCGGTCAGCAGGTGGCATGGCGGTCAGCACAATGCTTTACAGCACCAGTTACCCACATTCAGATCCCACTGGTGCCCAGAAGGAGTGTGTACGTTCTCCCTGTGTTTCTTCACGGTGCCCAATTTCCTCCCTCAGTCCAAAGTCACACCGGTAGGTGGGCTAACTCATTGTTGTAAATTGTCCTGTGATTAGACTAGGTTAAGTCCGGAGTTGCTGGGCAGTGTGCGTAGAGGAGCCAGGAGGGTGTGTTCTGCTCTGTATCTCAATGAATAAATAAACAATGCGGAAGGAACTCATGCAGGCACATGAAAGGCAATGGGACCTACCTGCTGCATTGGCATCTCTGTCTCCACCAGAAATCTGAGATTGTATTTTTTGATAGCTCTTACTCTGCCTTAACAAAACGTACTTCAGATCTTCTCATGGCAGATCTCCTGCAATCTGCTGGCTTGCAGCAGCATCAGTGTCGATATTGTCCATGATGCCTTCACCTGACAAGGAAGCCACCCATGTCCTATCAATAGCTCCTGCAGCAGGTGTCCGGCAGGTTCTATTGAATTCCCAACTCCTTGTCTTTGCTTTGCACTCTTGGCACTTGGAGGGACCCCAATGGGACTCTTCTATACCTTTGACCCCTACAGTAAAGGGAAACTGGGACTTGTTTTAATGGAAAAAAAGTTTAATATTTAGCTTAAGTAGGAACAGATTGAAAGGTAATGGTGGTCAAAGGGACTAGGCGTCTTTGAACACAAATCACTGAAAATGAACAACAGCTGCAGCAGGAAATTAGGAGGGAAGACATTGTGTTGAGGTTTATTGCAAGAGGACTGGAGTAGAGCAGGTTTCAAACTCATGGGTGTGCACATCTCAGACAAACTCTTATGGTTCCAGTACACATCCTACACAGTCAGAAAAGGTCACTAAGATCTCTATATTCCAAAGAGGCTGAAGTGAGCTGGACTACGCACATCTAAACTCGCGTCCTTTTACAGATGTGCAGTGGGGGCATCCTACGAAGCTGCATCACTGCATGGTACGGGAACTGCACTGCGGCAGACTGGAAGGCTCTACGTTGGGCACTCAAGACAGCCCAATGCATCACCGACACCAGCCTACCCGCCATCAAGGACATATGTACAGAAAGGTGCCAGGAGAAGGCTAGTAATATCATGAAGGATCCCACCACCCTGCTCTTTGACTGTTTGTCCCACTCTCATCAGGGAGGAGGCTCTGTAACATCCACACCAGGACCATCAGATTCAAAATCAGTTACTTTCCCCAAGCAGTAAGCCTGATCAACACCTCCACCCACCCCAACCACCACTACTTTATCACTTCTTGTCAGAGTCACCTTATGTACAGACACTCCTGTGCCTAGCGTCACCTTATAGACTTACAATCAATCTATGTATATATGCTATCTTACGTATTTATATTTATTGTGGTTTTTACTATTATGTTCTTTTTCTTGTTGTGTATTTTCTGGTGCTGTATTGGATCTGGAGAAACACTTCATTCTCCTTTACTCTTGTGTACTGGAAATAATACTGACTAATCTTGTAGAGTAGAAGTATCTTGTTCTGATAGTGTTGGGTCACGTTGAGACCTTATCAACAGGTTCAGCCTTCCTCTGTAAAGAACAAATGGTGGCTTTGCCTCATTCTCCTACGCTTACCTCTACCTGAACTGGTTATTCCACTATTGTTAAGTTAACATTTCCTTTTGTACTACTTCAAACTGCATTAAAAGTACTGCAGACTACAGCGAGTGGTCCACTTAATAGAGAAGATCATTGGCCGTCAGCTACTGACATTAAAGGACCTGTTCATTACCAGAGCAATGAAAAGAGCTGGAAAAATGACAGCTGACTCCACCGCCTTAGCAGTCACCTATTCACCAAGTTGTCATCAGAGAGATGTTACAAGCCCATCACCACCGTCATCTCCAAACCTTCTTTCCAGTAACTATCCAGCTTCTCAACAAAACTCACTCGGATGTAATCCCCTAACTGTCCCTGCACAGCATTCATTAAACGGTCAATCCTGCTATCCTATTTCTGTTGATTCATTATTTAATCTACTTATATGTTCACAATGATTTAAGTTTGATTATTGGCAATTATGCTAATTGTTGGTTTCTCATGGTTTCTCGCACTATTGTCTTGTAAATTAGTGGTTGCTTTTTTGTTGTCTGTTATGGGATTGTCCTGTGTTTTATGCTTGGTGCCAAACCACGATCAATTCTGGTATTTTCATATACTGGCAATAAAGTGATTCAGATTCTAGTCTTTGCACCATTATTCTGCTTTGTATTCATCACTGTACTTATTATTACCATTGTTGTATATTTAAGTAATATTTGAGTAATCTTGCATCTATGTTGCTTGATTGAACATTCTTGTTTGCCTAAATAATTATTTATGGGTTAAATGTAAAAATCTGTTAATTGCATACATCATCACAATACTACGTGATACGGGAGAGCCTCGCTTAAAGTAAACTCAGAGATGGATCTGCATTCTGGACTCCCATGCCTCCCAGTGAAATAGTTTAAATGTTTTGAAGTTACAAAACATAACCAAGTTTATGACCCGAGCTTCCTGTGAACAAGGAATTTCATTATCTCCTGGCATACACGACAGTAACCTAATCTAATCTGAATAGGGAAAGTGAAACTAATGTTCACCAGGTTTACTCCTGGAGTGGTGTGTTGAGAAGTTAGGGAACCAAGATCCATACTCTCTTGAATTATAGAGTGTAAATTCTCTGGGGAAAAAAAAATAATTTCTTGTGATGCTTGGCAGGGTAAATTCAGGGTTTACGTTTCTTCTGGCTAGGATGTCCAGATCTAGGAACTGCTTTTTCCAGGCAGAGATGAGAAAGAAAATCTCCACGCAGAGAGTAGTAGATCTTTGGAATTCTCCATTCAGGAGGGTTGTAGAGGCTCAGTAGTGGAGTACATTCAAGAATTTATAAACAGCATGGAATCAAGAGATAAAGCTTTAGTACAGGACCTTATTTATTGATAGAATGGGAATATAGGACTTAATGACCTACTCAAAAACTTCTATAGTTGTACCGTAGAGAGCATTCTGACAGGCTGCATCACTGTCTGGTATGGAGGGGCTACTGCACAGGACCAAAAGAAGCTGTTAGTCTAGTCAGCTCCATCTTGGGTACTAGCCTACAAAGTAACCAGGACATCTTCAGGGAGCGGTGTCTCAGACAGACAGACAGACAGACAGACATACTTTATTGATCCCGAGGGAAATTGCGTTTCGTTACAGCCGCACCAACCAAGAATAGTGAAGAAATATAGCAATATAAAACCATAAATAATTAAATAATAATAAGTTAATCATGCCAAGTGGAAATAAGTCCAGGACCAGCCTATTGGCTCAGGGTGTCTGACACTCCGAGGGAGGAGTTGTAAAGTTTGATGGCCACAGGTAGGAATGACTTCCTATGACACACAGTGTTGCATCTCAGTGGAATGAGTCTCTGGCTGAATGTACTCCTGTGCCTAACCAGTACATTATGGAGTGGATGGGAGACATTGTCCAAGATGGCATGCAATTTGGACAGCATCATCTTTTCAGACACCACCATCAGAGAGTCCAGTTCCACCCCCACAACATCACTGGCCTTACGAATGAGTTTGTTGATTCTGTTGGTGTCTGCTACCCTCAGCCTGCTGCCCCAGCACACAACAGCAAACATGATAGCACTGGCCACCATAGACTCGTAGAACATCCTCAGCATTATCCGGCAGATGTTAAAGGACCTCAGTCTCCTCAGGAAATAGAGACGGCTCTGACTCTTCTTGTAGACAGCCTCAGTGTTCTTTGACCAGAAAGGCGGTGTCCATTATTAAGGACCTCCAGCACCCAGGGCATGCCCTTTTCTCACTGTTACAATCAGGTAGGAGGTACAGAAGCCTGAAATCACACACTCAGCAATTCAGGAACAGCTTCCCCTCTGCCATCCGATTCCTAAATGAACATTGAATCTTTGGACATTGAAATGGACATTGAATCACTGGACCTCACTTTTTAAAAAATATACAGTATTCCTGTTTTTGCATGTTTTTTAAACCTGGTTCTGATTCTCTTTCTATTTCTTATGGTCTTATGCTCTTATCTACAGCATAAGCTCCATCTTTGTCATCCTCTCTCTGCGTGGTAACCTGAACTCACTCCTTAATGCCTGGCTTAGTGCTCGATAGAGTGGATGTGGAGGCTGTTTCCTATGGTGGAAAGGCCAGAGGACACAGCCTCAGATTAGAGGGGTGTCCTTTTAGATGAGGAGGAATTCCTTTAGCCAGAGCATGGTGAATCTGTGGAATTCATTGCCGCAGGTGGCTGTGGATATATTTGAGGCACAGAATGATAGATTCTTAATTAGTCATGGCATGAAGGGATATGGGGAGAAGGTTGGAGATTTGGGCCGAGAGGGAAAATGATAAAAATGAGCCATGATAAAATGCCACAGCAGACTCGATGGGCCAAATGGCCTGATTCTGCTCCTATATCGTATGGTTATGGGGTTATATGGAGTCTGGGAGTTCAAGGACATTTGTAATAGGAACCCTCTAAAATAAGTCGGGTCAACAGGGAAAAAAAATATTTTGAATGTTGTTTTCATATTAGTTGTACAATAAATATAGTTCAAAGATTGTCAACCAAGACTTCTATTGTTACAGTATATAATGAAGCATTGCTCTGTTTGTAATTGGAATGGTTGTGAGTCAGGTGTTGGGTGGGAGTGATTGATAACAAGAGGCCAATTATTGAAACTCCAAGACCATATTCAACTAGTTCATCTGAGTAATATCAACATCACAGGAACAAGTTGAATTGGGAAAAGACTAATTTGGATAGAATAGTTCTGATAAAAAGAATTTCTTTATTTCCTTACCTTACAATGTGTGGGTTGTTACAAAAATGTTGGATAATAGGCAGAGTACTTCCTACCGCCTTCTTCATTATAGTTCAAGGATAATATTCACACATAATTTTAAGCTGTTTTTATTATTTTATATTAGGAATTAATTTACATTTTACATATACAATACCCCCCCACAGTGTTAAGAATGGACAAAAGAACCCTGGTAACATATAATATATAAAACTATTTCATAAAATATCACGCAGAATAAATGTCACTTTATAGAACTGGGCAGGTTTTCTTAGCACATCAACCTGCCACATATCTGAGATTGGGATCTTCCGTTGTTGCTGTATTGTGCAAGCTCACGCAATAAATCTAATTTTTTTTTAAATGTTGCTAACTTCAGGAAGAACTGAGTAATCACATGATAGCACCAGCAGGCAGCAACTTCCCTGTATTTGTGTTCAAAGTGCTCTCAAAGTCAAAAGTCATATTGTGTTTCAGAAACTCACATAGCGTTGCAATTCTAATCAATGTTATATTAACAACAAGTTCTCTCAGCAGACTTCTGTACCACTGCAGCTTTCCCCTTCAGCCAACAGTCATGTTTGTCACTCCGCAATCCATGCCTACACTGAGCCTCTGATAAATTTCAACAGTTTTGCCTTTACCTGCTGCTAACATCATGTTTAACCTCTAGGCATGCTTCTCCATGTCCCTTCCTGGGTGCACGTTTTGTTCTTCGGGTCACCATACCCCTACCCACTTGTAATGTATCCCGGTCTTGAGGCAGATTCCAGTTTTTGGGGATTTTCCTACTCTTGTCCCAAGGGTGGTAAGGCTCTACACAAAGCTACCAAAGGGTGGATTGTCTCAAATGTCACAAGGCATGTGGCTGTAAATTCTGGTGTTCCAAAGCTTACTCTTTGGGTCCTCAGTACATCTGAATATAGCGCTTCTCAATGCAAACCAACCATTCAGCATTCCCGAGTCTTTTCTGTTCAACACTCCAACATCCATTCCATTTTTTCTGCAGTTTCTCCTCTGGGCTTTCTACCATGACTTCATAAATATTGCCTGATCAAGAGTTAATTTATCTGCCTTTTCCTTGTCCTCTACTGCTGTTGTAAATGTGTCTAAACCTCAGACATTTGCCGCTTCGCTGTAGGAAGAAACTGGGCTGGATTATCTCTCCTTTCTGGGTGGCATAGCTAACTCAATCTACCTTATGGGAAAACAGTGAATTCTAATACTCTGTATGTTAGTGCATCATCTTCGACAACTGTAATAACACTGTGAATGCAATGCTGGGTGTATTATGTTACAATCACAATTAGAAAGGTTTGAATTCTTGGAAGTCATTAGCTTGCTAGACCCATCTATAAAAACTCAGATAGAAATGGTGCCAGATTAATAATGTGCTCATGATTGGAGCTAAGAGCCTAAAGCTATTCTCACATAATAGTATCATTCATACGTTCATTGATGTTAGGTACCAAAGGCGATGTTGTGAAATGAGGAATGCCTCTCACCTGCCATACATTTCACTCTTAGTCTCTTCCTATCTGAAAGATTCTCAAACAGATCTCTACAATATCCACTTGGTTTTGAATCTTTCTTTATGCATGTAGTGCCTTGCTTGCAGTGCAAAGAAAAAATGTTCAAAGTTCTCCAAGTTTTAATGGTCTCCTCAGCACTGGGGAAAAATTTCAGTCCAGAAATTTAGAGCTATGGCCAGTTTTCCATTCTAGCTTATTCTAGCACAGAGTTGCATGCGATTAGACTAAGCAGTGTGCATCAAAGGTTGCTGCTGTGTGTTCATCTCAATACCGACTCAGTTACCTGATGCAAGTGGAAACACCAGTGAGATTGATACAACAGCACTTTGACCCAGCAGCATACTGATCAAAAGAGCTTAATAGTGGAAAAGTGCTTTTTATTGCTTAGAAAATATTTAGTAAAATTGGCAGAGAGCGGGGCAGCAGTGGGGAAGTTCATACATTGGACTGCAATGAGTTCCCCATCCACAAGAAAACCCTAATGGAATTGAACCCATTCCTTGGCAGTGACCCAGATTACAGGCACTGGATGAAGTGGAAGGCTTATCAGAAACACATTGGGCAGCTGTTGGATAAGGAAAGGCAGATGCCCAAGCACACAGGAACACCTTAATGGAACAGCGATTCAGGTTCTTCCCCTCTGCTATCCAATTCCTAAATGGACATTGAACATGTGAACACTACCTCACTTCTTAATATATACTATTTCTGTTTTTGCACAATTTTTAATCTATCCAATACGCGTATACTGTAATTTATTTATTTACTTTATTTTTTTTCTTCTATATTATGTATTGCATTGCTGCCGCTATAACAAATACTGGTGATAACAAACCTGATTCTGATTCTGAAAGGCCAAGAATTGGGCAGCAATGTTATTGCTCTGTGAACCAGTGCCAGATCAGGCAATAGTAACAGAGTCAAACTCTGTTGGACTCTTTGGGACAAAATGGGCTTCATATAGATTCTATAACAGTAGTAGAAAGGGTTTTCCTTGCTGTAAGGTCAAGGATGATGTGGGCAACCAACATATCAGGCAGTGGTGGAGTGTACAAGTGTGGGAGGTTTAGAACAGTCATTCCTCAACTTAAATACAAAACATTTTTCTATCACTTTGCATGCATATTTTCACGTTGAGAAAGGAGACCTCTGTTACCTAAAAGGGAGAGAAACTGACCATGGGATTATCCGCAGTAAACGTCTGGATCATCAGCATTGAACACTTCATTGTTCCAAACACCAGCCCAGCAAAGTTGCCTGGGATATTCTGCTGTGTAATCAGAGAGTGGGTGAGATTCTCAGGGGAAAGGTGGCTGCTGGATTCATGTAGATATAGTCTGTACTAGCATCATCCCCATTGCTTTAGAAGTTCCCTTTGGTAGTGATGATGTTTCCTTTGTTTTGCAAGCTGTGGGTGTTGTATCGGCGAAGGGAGCCAAATGTGGGTATAGGTTCAGAAAAATTGCTTGAGCCGGATCTTCTGCAACTGCAATGTAAAGAAAATGTTCACAAGTCAATATCTATTGATACATAATGTGGAACAGATTAAATGAAGTGGGTATGAAACCATCATCTGAGAAAAACAAATTAGGCTAATTTTATCTTTTTAAAAATTCTTTCTTAAGATGCTGCACTCCCACCAGATGTCCCAGATTTCAAAAGTAACCACTTTGAGTGTAGTTGAGTGGCCATACGTGATCTCAGGCACAAACGGCGAGAGATCCTTTCCCCGTTCACTTGTGTGGAAGCAGTGTGACACTTCACAACAGATTCCATTATCACCCCAATGCAACGACAGGTAAATTTTTGGAAAAGCTTTGCTCCCTAGCACCCAATTCTGATACAGGATCTTCAATTCTCTGTTCTTCTTTCCACAGACCAGCTGAGTGCTTCCAGCAGTTTCTGTTTTTAGTTCCAGTCTCTGCCCCTCAGTTTTATGCGTGGCAATGCATTAGCTGACTGAGTTTGGAGGGATTTGTGGTGAAACTATGTAGCGAGTAGCTCAACGGTATCTGTGACAAGGAATGGTACTCAGCCTACTGCTGTTAACTGGCGATTCAATCTCAGTGACAATGGACCTTCAGGGTTGCTCTGAAATCTTTGGAAATGAAGACAGGACACTATTACAAGCAAACCCATGAAAAAACTCCTAAGAACTTACAAAACTATTGACGTTTATTTGATTTTCCTGAACTATCCCTTCTCATCAATTACAAAAATATAGGTGTAAGTAAGGGAAAAAAATGATTCAGAAGCGTAATACTAGTGAAAATCTGAAATAATAACCGGGCGTGCTGGAGCTACTCAGCCTCACAGGTAACAACAGTGGAGAGAGCAACACGCACAAAATGCTGGAGGAACTCAGCAGGCCAGGCAGCACCTATGGAAAAGAGTAAACAGTCGACATTTCTGGCCGAGACCCTTTGGCAGGACGAAGTATTTCCAGCATCTGCAGATTTTCTCTTACCAGTGGAGAGAGTATTGCTTTAGGTCAATAACCTTGCATGAGAGCTCTAGAGTGGAGAAGCCAGTTTTCAGTTAATTTAGCATGGGAGCACAATGACTAAATTCCTGAAGAAGCTGCCAACACCTGAGGTAAAGGTAATAAAAGCTCCTCCTTTCAGGGGAAATAGTGAGGTAGGATTGCATTAGGGAGGGAAGGCAGATTATCTTCTGTAGAAAATAACCTGATGTTTCTAGAGCCTGTAGCTGCCGAAACCTCCCATTTCAAGAGCATGACTGAAGACCCAAAATGTTTAACTTACCAAAACATGGCGAGCATAGCGATAAACAATAACAGCAGCAAAAACAGCAGAATCGAGAGAATGGTTGTTATGACAACCATGCCTCCACTGCGACTTGTCAAGGCGTCGAGGTTATTGGGATCCATAGCTGAAGGTAAAAACAGAACTAAAGTTTAAAAAAAACTTGGCATCCACTTCCACCTCTCCCACAAATGTCAAACACAAAGCAGAAATAGCAACTGGATGACAAAACAATTAGATTGAAAAAACAAGATCCTGGCAAGTCCTTGTACAGAAGCTGATGAACCCTTTCTGTTTTTGTTCCAAATATTTTCAGCTTTCTCTTTTTGTGTATTTTGCATGCAAAGAAGTCAACGTCAGACACCTTCTAAACTAGTCTCAACTTGTGGCTATAGAGGTTTCATCTAAAGTGTCATTTAATAAGCACAGGGATTACTCTTTGAAAAGGAAATACAAGTTTTTCAGGAGAAAGTGGAACTACAGAAGAGTTCCCAGCACTGGAAGATCAATGGTTTCTGCATTGGAATTTGTACAGATCCATGGATAAGAAATGTACCCTGTCAATGAGATTGCTGGGAACTTCTCAGTGTTGTGACTAACTTTCTGCAAGTTTCCACTGGTACCAGCAGGAAAGTGCAGTACTTAGTACAGCTGCTCCACTACTCCGGTGCCCCAAGTCTGATTCTGGTCTTTAGGATCTAATTTCACTGGAGAGTGTGCAGAGGAGATTCGCCAGCATGCTTCCTGACTGGAGGACTTCAGTCAAGGAGAGAGAGAGAGAGGAGAGTTTGGGCTTGTTCTGCCTGGAGTGAAGGAGGCTGAGAGGTGACCTGGTAGAAATACACGAGATCAAGAGGGGCATGGGATAGTAAAAATCTTTTTCCCATGGTAGGGGAGTTAAAGATAAGCGAGCACAGGTTTAAAGTGAGAGGAAGAGGTTTCAGTGGGGATATAGGGGGTGTTTTTTTTTCCACAGAGGGCAAATGATATTTGAAACCAGAGGAGGTGGTGGAATCTGATACCAAGAGGCTTTTAGACAGACACTTCAATTGGCAAGGCATAGAAGGATACAGACCAGGCAAATGAGAGGATGTGGAAGGGCATAATAGATGTAATGGGCTGAAGGGTCTGTTTTTGTGCTGTATGGCCCTCTGACTCTGTGACTCCAGTGTTGGCTTTACAGAGGCTGGAGGGTCTCTGAGTCACACTAAGGACCCCCCCCCCACCCCGGTTTCTCTGGTTGGCAAAAAAACTTCCAACAAAGATATTCAGCTGCAGAGAATGCGTGGTGGACATGATATTTTATTTATTGAGATACAGTGAGGAACAGGCCCCTCTGGCCCTTCAAGCCTTGTCGCACAGCATTCCCCCAATTTAATCCTAGCCTAATCACGGGAATTAACCTACTAACCGGAACACTTTTATGCACGGACAGGTCGTACAAACGCCTTATGGGCAGCGGCGGGAATTGAACCCGGGTCTCCTGTACTGTAAAGTGCTTTACTAGCCACTACACCACCATGTTGCATATGGGTCAATATCATGGTTCATTTGGGAGCCCCAATGCCCAAGTGATATTTATCTTCTTGACTCCCTATTCCAGCTATACAATCAGTAGTATTGTTATATAAATATAATCAGTCTCTGCAAGGTCATCAGCACTTACCATCCAGGAGCTTGATATTGCTGGACCACCTTGTCATTGCAACAACGTTGTCCGAGGTTCTAAATGGATGCCTCAAAATAAAGCTCACTCTGAAAACAAGGAGAAAAATTAAAGATTAGTATTGACTTTGGCCTCCACACCACAACATGGTTAATCTAATCAGCTGCAAAAAACTTGGATGGTAGTGGTGTTCAGTAGGTCAGGCAGCATCTATGAAGAGAGGTTTCCAGTCAAGGATCCTTTGTCAGAATTGGAAAAATGAGTAGGGACGCTTGTTTAAGGGTGCAGAGAGGGTGAGGGGTGGAGGGAGAGAAGGAACGTTTAGCACAAGGTGAAGACCAAAGTTGTCAAGGTGACAATTACTTGAAAAAAAAACAGCATTTGGGAGAAAATAAAACCTGAAGTGTAAAATAGAAATGGAGAGTTACTGCCACAGGTGTTGGGAAAAAAAAAGAGGGTTTACCTGAAATGTTAAGAATGTCAGCTCTTGGACATCTCCTATCTCCCACTGCAACATGACACCACCACAGAACTGTGGTGATTGACTCCCAGACACCTACTGACCTCATTCCTTTCGGGGATCTTCCCTCTACAGTCCCCAGTCTCATGCTAGCATCTCTCTTCTAGCTTTTCCCTGGAATCACAATCAGGATTGTTCTGGTGGACCCTTCCTTTCAAAATGCTCTTCTTACCCATAGAACTTACAGGACTTACTATAATTGTCCTTACATTCACAACGTTTCTGATGCCTCCACCATTTCTAGATTCTTGTTCCCAACAGGTTCACTTTACAATCGTATAATCCATCCACACGGTCAACCCCAATCAGATTAGTCTGAGGGCCCACCCCCCCCCCCCGCTTCTTCCCTGAACAGAGGCTGAACAAGTCCCCTCCTTCACCTGGTTGAACCTGTACAACCACCTTCAAGCCCAATCACTCCTTCCGATCAAAGGTACAGGTTTGGGCTTTCCTATGGACCCATTTGTATACCTCTCCCTTTGCTGTATATGTGGAGCAGTCCTAGCTTCTGTTCTCGTTACCCTCCTTCCTCAGTTGTTCTGGCTTATCGATGACTGCTTCCTGCAATCATGTAAAATCAAGAAATTCATTTATTTTTCTACTAATTTTCAAGTTGCCCTGACAGTCACAAGATCCATATTTGACTCCTCCCTTCCTGTTCTTGGTGTCTCAGCTACCAATATCCACCATTATGGGGTAGCTACCAATATCCACCATTAATCCACAGCTATCTCAGTACACCACCTCTCAGCCTACATCCTGTAAGGATGCCATTTTACTCTCCCAACTCCTTCCCACTTTGTACCTGATCCAATAACCGGTACTTCTGAGATGTCCTCCTTTTCCCTTAACCAGGACCTTTTCCCCGCTACAGTTGAAAGGAATCTCAGAGTGCTGCCCCTCCCAGCCAACGGAAGGATAGGATTCCCCTCCTCCTCTGGCATTCCACCAGATTTTTGTCTGTAATTTCCACCAGTTTCAAATTGGATTGTACCACCAAACTCATCTTCCACTCCACTCTTCTCCCCTTTCAGCATCCCCCTCCTTCTGCACCTCCTTGGCTCACTCTTCCATCTCTGCCTAGCACTTTCTCAAGCTTCCCCTTTTCCCTCCCCACTTCTGTGGACATAAACAGTCCTTGCAGGTGAAGCGGCAATCCATTTGCACTTCTCAGAATCTTGTGTTCTACCTTCAGTGTTCCTAATATGATCTCCTGTGCACTGGAGACGCCAAATGCAGATTGGACGATTGTAGAGCATCTCTATTCAATCTGCAAAGTGTCCCCAAGCTTCTGGTGTCAGGTCACATTAATTCTCGGTCCCACTTTCGTTCTGTCCTCTCTATCTTAAGCATCCTATATTGCTCCAATGATACCCAGTATAAACCCATATAAAAGCACCTCATCTTTAACCAGGTGCAGTAAAACCCTTATACTTAATAGGGAGTTAAATAACTTTAGGTAAGTTCTTCTTTGTTTCACAAGGTGAGTACATTCTTTTATCGATTTGCTCCATTTCATGTTTTCTCAAGGTTTTGTCGAATGAAATAAACCTCGCCCATTTTGCTTAGGTTTGCGGTCATCAAAATTACCAAGATCGTTTTAAGTTCAAAGTCGATGCAACACTTTGTCCAATAGCTGAGACCATTCTTTAAATATATCCACTCATGACATATGGATTTCAGCATCAAAATCAGCACTTACTGTGTGTCCCTGAATTCCCCTCTTAACTGAATAGCTTGTAACACTTAAAAGAAATTCCATGATTTTACAAAACTGCTGGATCGCTATAAACACACAGCCAGGTCATTTATATTCTTAAGGCAAGAAAAGTTTTATCCTTAACTAATCTATGGATGTGGTCCTCTCGTATGATAAGATAGACTCTTGACTTCACAATCTACCTCATTAGGAGCTTTCACCTTACTGCCTGCCTGCACTGCAGTTTATTCTGCTTTGATTTAACTTGTACCACCTCAATGCACGAATGGTTTTATATTTGTGAGCAGTACACTCACTAGATTTTCACTGTACCTCAGTACATGGGACAATAATAAACGATTCCAATATGGCCTTGGATCACAAGACCATTTCAGATGAAGTTAACAGTCAACCCATCCAGAAGTTTCGTAGTCAACGTTGTTCCCGACCAAACGTCTAGGACCTCAGATTAACCACTATCATGCCAATTATTATCTGCTTTCATGTCCAGCAAATTGTTCTTTTTGAGCTATGTCAAGTTACAACAGAATAAGGGCCTTTATATTTAGCCTGGTCTATAAAACGACAATTGGTTAATGTAGCTCCTTCATGATTTATCTTACCTGAAAGTGGAACCAGTAGGTAAGGGCCTGTTGCAGTTGACAGTTACACAAGGTGATTCATTTCCAACTCGAATGGTGTAGAGCATAGTATTATTAGATATACCCGAACGACATTGATACCGATCTCTTGCAGTCTTTATGGTCAGGTAAAAACCATTCGTCGAAAAACGATCGGACATAAAATTATCAGGATTCACGTGCGAGTTATTCCTGTCGAAGGCTGACTGTGCTGTGGTTGAGAGTGAACAAGATCATCAGTCGTATTAGGCTTCTTAAATTCAGGATGCAAGCTATCATCAGAATTGCTGAAATCAACTATGTGTTCTGATATGAAACACTGCTATTCATTACATTCTTCCATTCATGGTAACCATTTGCAATTTATTCCAGGGTCTACATCAGGGGTTCCCAACCTTTTTTATACCATTAAACAGAGGGTCCATGGATCCCAGTTGGGAAACCATGGTCTAGATAGAATAGTGGATTAGAAGAAACTGTGTGTACATATTGAAAAAAAAATTAACACTATCAATTGATGTTGATAGTGTTAATGGATTGCCTAATCTATTTTATTGGGGGTTATTTCTAGAGGGGTAGAATTGAAAAACAGGCAGATTTATATTAAATATGTAGAACCTTCTTTGGATTACATTTTAATTTATTGTGATCAGTTTTAGTCTCCACAAGAAAAAAATAGATGCTAAAGCTCTGTAGGCAGTCTGAGAAGCATTTGTTGGAATGTAACCAGTAGACCTTTAGACCATAAAACATAGAGGTTGAATTAGGCTATTTGGCCCATCAAGTCTACTCTGCTATTCCATCATGGCTGATTTACTTTCCCTCTCATCCCCATTCTCCTATCTTCTCGCTTTAACATTTGACACCCTTCCTAATCAAGAACCTATGAACCTATACTTTAAATATACTGTGGTGAACTACATATACCTGTCTGGACACGCCCCCGCTGACTGCTCCTGTGGCTCCTCCCACAGACCCCGGTATAAAGACGATTGAGGCCTGAGCCCGGCCCTCATTCTCCAGGATGTAGTATGGTGGTCAACTACTGCTTGTTCTTTCTTCCAGTCAATAAAAGCCAATATCTCGACTTCACGTCTCAGAGAGAGTTATTGATGGTGCATCATATACCCAATGACTTGGCCTCCACAGCCATCTGTGGCGATGAATTCCACAGATTCACCAACCTCTAAATAAATTCCTTCTCATCTCTGTTCCAAAGGGACATTCTTCTTTTTCTGAGGCTGTGCCCTTTTGTCTTAGACCACCCGACAAGAGGTAACATCCTCTCCGTGTCCACTCTATCTAGGCCTTTCAATACTTAGTAGATTTCAATAAGATCTCGCCACCCTACCCCCATTCTTCTAAACTCCAGCAAGTACAGGCCCAGAGCCATCAAATGCTCCTCATATGTTAGCCTTTTCATTCCCAGGATCATTCTCCTAAACGTCATCTGGACCTCTACAATGCCAGCAATCCCTTCTTAAATATGAGGCCCAAAATAGCTCGCAATTCTCCAAATGTGGTCTGACCAATACCTTATAAAGCCTCAGTATTACATCCTTGCTTTTATATTCTAGTCCTCTGGAAATGAGAGATGTACTCATTCTCTAGGAAAATAGATCATTGATGACATAAAAGAAATTTTGAAAATTTTACAATGGATTTGATCAGACAGACAAGTGTTTTCAAATATAGGGGAATCCATAAATATAAGTCGTCAATAAGAGTTCTGGAAGCACTTCTTTACCCTAGAGCTGGTTACATTGATTTGTTGAGGTGAATAGTATGGATGAGTTTAGAGGCAGGCTACAAGAGACGAAGGAACATTAGAAGATGCAGATAGTGTTTTAGATGAAGTAGACAATATGGTGTCATAAAAAAGTTAACTCAATTGAGCTGAATGCTATGAATTTTATGAAATTCTTGACCTAACTACAAATCTAAGTAGCACAGTTCTATAATGAGGTACAATGGACATGTTTTCTAATGGCAAAAATAATACTCAATCTGCAACAAAAATACAATTTCCCCACTGTCTGGTGAACACCAAAGTTAGCTTTAACACCAAACCAACTGTGCATCAAACTATTTTTCTTATACAAGCTGGAAAATTACATGGCTGTAATTCTCAGCTCTCACACGGATGCTGGCTGACTGTTGGATACACTGGAATCGTGCACTTTAATTTGTACAGCTGGTGACTGTACAGGGGGAAATAATTCAGGTTAAGCAATTCTTAAACATTCGGAGGGATAACTGCAAAATGACATTTCAGGAGAGGAATTTTGTGGAGTTGGACTGGGATTTTGGCATCCTTTGATTCTGTAAGAGTGAAGATTAAAGTGTGAATCAGAATCCGGGGAACACCTTTCCCATTATCTTGTGAAGCATGGATCCTTAAGTAACGATTACGAAGAATTTTCATCAGCTATAAATAAAATCTTACAACTTACCAGAATGTATAATCACTTCTAAAGAAAAAAATATAAGGCCTAACAACAAGATACTTACTTGTTATGTTATCGACAACCAACCAAACCTCACAGAAACTGCAGGAAGTTTCAACATTATCAAATATACAGAATGGTTGTTCAAATGTAGCTGTTGTCTGAGTGACTTTGCCTTCCACGGTAGCTTGCAATATTTCAGGGTCATACTCTAAAATCTCTGGAACTGAAATTTAAAAAGAAACTTATTTAATACTAGATATTCAGATGCATTCTATCAGGCCAAAAGTGGTCAGTGAGTTGTTTAGATTCAGTCCATCTAAACCAAATTAAAATTCCTAATGGCATATAATTTCAAAACATCTCAGCAAATGTATTTCCTAGTCAGTGCTACATTCAAATATACCCTTACAGTACATTCTCTTGAGAAATTTGCAGTTGGAAGGTTTCAAGGTAACTTATTGTAGCAGTGGAAACAGATTTGATTACCCATTTTTCCAAACTAACCCCACGACATTCCCACCTAGCACATATTTTCCTGTTTCCCTTTTGCTTCTCCCTTCCGCTCCTGATGCAGGTCACTCTTGGATAATGAATGGGTTCTGTTTTTAAAGATATTCATAAGTGGATGTTGTCCATAGATCAATATAGTAACCATAACTCTATAGCATTGTAATAATAATTGGCTTCAAACGTACATAAGACAGATAAGAAAGAAGAGTAACCAAACCTGGAAAGAGAGAGGAAATTAATTCTCATATTCACAGGAACAAATGCATGTACCTACGTACAGCATCAATGTTTCCACAGTTCTAAGTTCTAGAATAAAGACACTTACAAACACCAAACCAGACAAACTAGTCAGTTGATAACACTAAAGTAATCACATACAAAGCAGTTGATATTAATAAGGAAATTGAAAAGGAGAAGTTGATGGATCTACAAGCCAATAAATATCCTGCAATGGAAGTCCTTAAAATTTTACAAGCTCTAAAAGATATGCAAGGATAATATTTTTATTGGTTGGTGATTTCCAAAATTCCTCAGATCCTGGAACTAGTGGATTGAAATGTAACACTAATTAGGAAAAGGAGACATAGATCTAAAAGTCGATTAACTTCATTGGAAAATTGCTGAAATGTATTATAAAGGGCACTGCAAAGCAATAATATGACAGATTGTGCTGTAGTCAGTTCACATCCTGCACACACCCTTCACGTGAGCCTCATGGTTCATTTAACATTTACAACTGCGGGTTTTCTAAAACTCTCCTGGAATTTCTGCCCTGACCTTCCCACAAAGGTGATGGTACTGGGAACAGCAACTAAGAGATTTCACAGTGGTTGCATTAAAATCAAAGAATAACAAAATCTTTGGGTCAAGATGTTTCCAACTTCCAAGCAGCAGGAACCAAAGCCCCTCCCAGGGGCTTCTTAATGCCAATGGGAAGGTCTGCAACCTTTCAGCCCACATATTCAGCTAACCCCCTGAGTACTTTATCCATTATGATTAGGCAGAATCATAATGGTTTTATGAAAGAGAATTGAATTTTCTGAGGATGTAACCAGAAGTGTAGATAAAATAAAAGCAAAAGGTTAATGTGATATATTTGGATTTTCAAATGACATTTGATCAGAACCAGCTGTCAGAAGACCATAAGGCAGTCTTTTGGGGGGGTGGGGGGGTGGAAAGAGTGGGGTGACTTGGTTCCTGCAGCTTAGCGTTTGGAAGATGTTGCTACACAAAATGAAAGCTCAGAATGTGGGAAAACAAAGCACAAAAAAAGCAAATGTACGAATAAATGTGTCTTTTTGAGTTTAGTGGGCAGGGATGGTAAACGATCAGTGCTGTGTCCTCAGCTATTTAAAATGTATGATCTTGAATGTTTGTGGACATTACCTTCAAACTGCTTGGCAGCTTTGTCAGATGATTCAGCCTAGGGGTCTGGATTAATCCACTTTCTGTGGGATTTAGCCAAAGAATGCCCTGGATTGCCAGACAGATTGGAGCCAGCTATGGAGTCATTTTGCCACAGAAGCCTCACTCAGGGGATCAGAGAAGGCTTGCTAAGCAGAAGGGAGGTGACCATGGAAGGCTCATTGAAATTCCTAATTACTACAGGGGTGGCTTCGGCAACATAAAATGGAAACAAATTCTTGTACAATAATGCATGTAGAGCAGGAATCCTTAGCTCTTCTACAAGGCTGCAGAACCTTTCACAGCTGCCAAAGAAATTGGTTCACTTCCCTTGCTCAGCTCTCCCAACACAGCCCTTCCTCAGTTCAATATTGAGTTATATGACCATTTGGATTATATGACAATTCCTGAATGGGGTTTGGACTCAAGGCTTAAAAGAAGAGGCCTTACCAATTTGTCATCCTTGATTCAGCAGCAGATAGCCGAGTGCGGAGCACATTCTCTCAGTGACCATGTTATTTGGTCCCTCCTGTACCTAATAAGGTGTTTGCTCATGGTCTTCTGCTGCTGCTGGAGAACATCCACTTCAAGGTTCGATGTGTTACAAATTCAGATATTCTCTTCTGCACACACACACTTATAATGTGTGTTTATTGAGTTGCTGTCACCTTCCTGCTAGCTCGAGCCATTTTTCTCTGATCCGTCTCATTTACAAGGCATTTTCACCCACAGAATTGCCATTCAGTGGATTTTTAAAAAATTGTTTTTTGCACCATTCTCTATAAACGCTAGAGACTGTTGCGTGTGAAAATCCCAGGAGATCAGAAATTCCTGAGATACTCAAACCTCCCCCATCTGGCACTAACAATCATTCCACGGTCAATGTCACATTTTCGTCTGAACAATAACTGAACCTCTTGACCTGTAGTTGATGCATTGAGTAGCTGTAACATGATTGGCCGATCAGATATTTGCATTAACGAGCTGTTGTACAGGTGAAGAAGGTGGCCATGGTGCACCTGCTCTGGAGGTGAGATCACTCATAGATGATACCAACCCAAAGCTCCATTACTCTCTCCGGTGAAAGCCACTTTGATAAAGAGCAGAGGGATTATCTGATCAACGCTTATCCCATAACCAGATGGGCTGAAACAAATTGTCTGCTCATTAATCTCTACTGTTTATGGGGCCCGCAATAGCTCTTTGAGATGTCTTATAGCTGTGAAAGGCACAATACAATAAATCCACACATGGAGAAAAGGGAAAATGGGAAACCATAGATAAGGAAGAAATATCGGGTAATTGTCTGCCATTGTTTCTACAGCAAGATTGGCTGTGGAGTTCATCAGAGCTGTGGTTACCAAAATCTGTACTATAACAACTGTAGTACATTTTTTATCATGCGCAAGTTCAATAAGGGAAATATACATGTATGGTTTGTCTGGTTTTGGTCAACCATAAACAATTGGCTATCTACATAGGCCCTATGGTTAAATTCCTAGTTGATAGACGTGGACTATCTCCCAATTTCATAAAAATTTAGACTTCAATTAGTTAGTAAATTCTGCAGCTGCAAATACTGCCAGATGTGCTAAGGAATGATAACTGTGTCACCTGTTGCCTCTGACCACAAGTACTCAGCTCACACAAGCTGCAGAACAGTTCTGAGGGGTCTGTCAACATGGCCGTTCTCCTTTAATTCACAGCTTTCTCCCACGATCGGGTAAGAGTTAGCACTGAAAGATCCAGAGTCACGAAGGTAACTGCCTTGACGGTCGCTCCGACACATTTATCCAAGGGATTTCACAACTGCCCGTCACATTTCAAACTCTCCCCTGAATGATTCAGGAGTTTAGACTTCTACTACCTCGCCCAAAATCCACTCCCAATACTAATCACACTTTACAGAGTTACAATCCTAAGCCATGAGTTTGTTTGCTGCCCCCCACCACCATCCCATCAATCCTGTTGCGAAATGAACTTGACTTTGAATCCCAACATTCTTCCTTTATAGTCATGGTTTCAGTTGAAATACTGCTCTGATTTCACCTCTTCTGCTGCAGAACCTCACACAATACCATCAGGTTAACCCTCATTCACTCTCCATCAACCATGGTATTCCATTTTCCCCTCACCTAATGTTCAAAGTAAAGTTTGTACCCAGAGTGCATATACGACATTACATACAACCCTGAGATTCTTTTTCCTGTGGGCGTACTCTGCAAATCTATAGGTTAGTTAACTCTAACAGATCAATGAAAGATCAAGTAGAGTGCAGAAGAGGCACCAAGTCAACTGTGAACAATTGGCCACTTTCTTCACCTGTACTGTGAGGAAGTGGAACATGAGGTCTGGCACAGTGGAATCTAGGAAGCTAACTTGTTTGGAGTCAATAGAAGATGTTCTTAGGCTGAGTTAATAATATTTGATATCAGAGAACTATAATTCCTCAAATAAAGAGAGAAAACGTAGACTGGGAGCTCTTTCACCTCTCCACAGATGCTGCTGAGAGTTTCTGGCATTTTATATTTTATCTCAACAATTTCTGTTTCATATTGTCTCTGCGATTCCTCGCACCAGTACTGTCGTCAGCCACCGGAAAGTTCTTTGCATCGAACTGATGTGCCGGCCGGCCGGTCAGGGAGAGTAACCTATGAAGCTGGAGCAGCCTCTATTTTGCACTGATCGTTGCAAGTCAAGTCTGCAGCTGACCACACCTGCCTCCAATTCACCCAGAAAGGCATTTACGCTTAAAGTCATGGGGAGTAGAAACTTTATTTCTATACTAAAGTTGCAAACATAAATATGCCCTTACACAGCACCGCAGCTAAACCCTGCTGGCTAACATCGCCAAAATGTAACAAATATATCAAAAATATCACAAGTACATGAGTGGACACGGACCAATCTGGAAACGTCAACCCCGCACTTCCCCTTGCACCTGCACCGGCAAGGTGGAAACTTCAGATTTGAGACATTTAAAAAATCCCTGAAAACAATTTGCCAACTTCTACAACTTTCTGGAAAAGCTCCCTCCTTTAGTTATCAGCAGAAATCCACACTACAATTACAACAATCTAGGAACCAGTGCAAAACGGAATTTCCCAAGTATTTTTCATTTCTGTCAGCGTACTGGGTGGCCAAGCCTGGCCATACATTGGAAACTTAAAATGGAATCGCTTTAAGAGAGAAAAACAGTTTGTTTACCTCCATATCCAGCGCCACACAGAGCACAGAGAAACACCAAGTATGTAAGCGACTTCATCATTGGCTGAGTCCTTGCCTGGATGCGGTGCTGGCTGGGCTCACTGCTGCTCGGGGAATCCTTTCTGCCCCTGTGAGGTTTGAACAGATTCTTTTCACTCTGGAAATTGTGGCCGAACGAGTTTGAGGGTGGAGTCTTCCGAAAGGTGTGGTTTAACAATTAACCCAAACAAAAGCCATACCTACGTCAGTCCGGACTCGAGCAACACAAAGTGAAGGGTTTGATGTCTTATTTATGGTGCGCCGTATCTATGGCTTCACGCTATTGTAATCGATATTTATCAGTTATCTTTAAAAGTTGATTGAATCATGTCTGCCCTTAGCCAGAAGCAAAATGCAACCAAAGATGTTGAAAACCTGGAGTAGGAAGTGCAGAAAGTGTTAACCAGCTATCCTCCACAGCCGCTGCCTACTCCGCTCCTTCCAGTAGTTGTTTTTTCATTTGTAGGGTGCTCCCTGGTCGGTAGCCACATAAAGACCTAACTGTATTGAATACATAAGGCACAATCTGGCTGCCATCTTTCTTCAAGGACAGGGTGGAGAGATTGGGAACCTACCAGGCTGGTTGGTCTACTTGCTAGTTTCAATCTATCACACTACCAGTATGGCCATCCTTTCAAAATGAAAGGGGCATTTTCAACTGATTGGGGTAGTCATCAATTCATATAAAATGGGGCAATCTTACATGTCCGTCCCTATTAATCTCATCTTCCAACACTAAGCCAAAAGCAATCAATGCCTGAGCAAATCACATGCTCATACACGCACCTCTTCAATGCTGTCAGTGACTCTGTTTCCATTACTGTCCCTAGCAATAGACTCCAGGTACACACTGAGAAAGGTCCCAGTCAGATTCCCTCTTCCGTTTTACCCTCAGTCTATGTCCTCTACCTTTCTTTTCCTCTGATAAGGGCGAAAGCTTCCTGCATCTACCCCAGCTACATCCCTCATAGTACATAGTTCAGCCAAGCCCCCTGTTAACCTCCCTCACTCCATGGAGAACAGACCTAGCTTAATCAGTATTTCCTCATAACTAAAATGCTCCGTCTTGGTGGATCTCCTTTTCTCCTTCTGCAGTGCTGTTACATTGTTGCTGGTTTACACAGAACATAGAATAGCGATCAGAGCTATGTCCAGTCCTCCAGCAGAGATGTGTCCAGTGTTTCATAACCTCGCTGCTCTTGTATTTGATGCTCAATCTAATGAAGGTCAGGATCCCATATACCCTCCCATCCGGTACACTCATGCATCCTGATGAAGGGTCTTGGCCCAAAATGTCGACTGTACTCTTTTCCATAGATGCTGCCTGGCCGGCTGAGCTCCTCCAGTATTTTGTGTGTGTTGCTTTGATTTCCAACATCAGCAGGTTTTCTCCTGCTTGTGAGGGAGCTTCAGGCCGTCGGGTTGGAAGAGACCAAGTAGGGCAGGGTGGTCCCCAGCTCCCGATTCACTCTCTCAGTCTGCCCATTAAATTGGGGGTGAAAATCTGACAAGAGGCTGGCCGTGGCTCCCGAGAAAGAACAGAACGCCTTTCAGAAACAGGATGTGATCTAAGGTACTCGATCAGACACAGTGTCCTGAGGGAATCAGTGCAGCCTGAACACATCCTAAACCATGAGGGTGGCAGTTTCATGGCTGCCGGGAGTTTGGGGAGAGCAGTGAAGTGGGCTACTTTAGAGATCCAGTCTATATCTATCAGATTGGTATAGTGTTCCCAACTGATGGAGGCAGACCAATGATAAAATCCACTGAGATGTAGGACCAGGGATGTTGACATAATGTCAGACCAGCCGGGTGTTGACATAATGTCTTGTTCTGGGAACAAGTGGGACAGGCAGAGATAAAGTTGTTGACTTCTTGGGACATAGACACCACCAAAATAGAGACAGCTTTTTAGAGCAGTTTGTGTTGAGCCTACTAGGGGATCAGCTATACTGGATTGGGTGTTACGTAATGAACCGGAGGTGATGAGGGAGCTTAAAGTAAAAGGACCCTTAGGAACCAGTGATCACA
The DNA here is from genome assembly GCF_048418815.1 of Hemitrygon akajei. NCBI lineage: Eukaryota > Metazoa > Chordata > Chondrichthyes > Myliobatiformes > Dasyatidae > Hemitrygon > Hemitrygon akajei. The sequence goes on from NC_133131.1 coordinate 43,864,192, forward strand.
ATATGATTGTGTTCAACTTGAAATTTGATAGGGAGAAAGTAAAGTCTGACGTAGCAGTATTTCAGTGGAGTAAAGGAAATTCCAGTGGTATGAGAGAGGAGTTGGCCAAAGTAAATTGGAAGGAGCTGCTGGCAGGGATGTCAGCAGAGCAGCAATGACGTGTGTTTCTGGGAAAAATGAGGAAGGTGCAGGGCCTGTGTATTCCAAAAATGAAGAAATACTCAAATGGTAGAATAGTACAACCATGGCTGACAACGGAAGTCAAAGTAAAAGCAAAAGAAAGGGCATTCAACAAAGCAAAAAATAGTGGGCAGGTAGAGGATTGGCAAGTTTTTAAAAAACCTACAGAGAGCAACTAAAAAAATCATTAGAAGGGAAAAGATGAAATATGAAAGCAAGCTAGCAAATAATATCAAAGTGGATAGTATGTTTTATCAAGTATGTTAAAAATAAAAGAGAGATGAGAGTGGATATAGGACCGCTAGAAAATGAGGCAAGAGAAATAATAATGGGGGACAAGGAGATGGCTGATGAACTAAATGAGTATTTTGCATTGGTCTTCACTGTGAAGACACTAGCAGTGTGCCTGATGATGTAGTGTGTGAAGGAAGAGAAGTGGATTCAATTACTGTTACAAGAGAGAAGGGGCTCAAAAAGCCGGAGAACCTAAAGGTACGTAAGTCACCCGGACCAGAGGAACAGCACCCTAGGGTTCTGAAAGAGGTAGTGTTAGAGATTGTGGTGGCATTAGAAATGATCTTTCAAAACTCATTGGACTCTGGCATGGTGCCAGAGGACTGGAACATTGCAAATGTCACTCCACTCTTTAAGAAAGGAGGGAGGCAGCAGAAAGGAAATTATAGACCAATTAGCCTGATCTCAGTGGTTGGGAAAATGTTAGAGTCAATTGTTCAGGATGAGGTGATGGAGTATTTGGTGACACGGGACAAGATAGTGCAAAGTCAGCAGGGAAAATCCTGCCTGACGAACCTGTTGGAATTCTTTGAGGAGATCACAAGTAGGATAGATAAAGGAGATGCAGTGGATATTGTATATTTGGACTTTCAGAAGGCCTTTGACAAGGTGCCACACATAGGCTGCTTACCAAGTTCAGAGCCCATGGTATTACAGGAAAGTTAATAACATGGTTAGAACGTTGGCCGATGGTAGGAGGCAGCGAGTGGGAATAAAAGGAACCTTTTTTGGTTGGCTGCCAGTGACTAGTTGTGGTCAGCAGGGGTCGGTTTTGGGACATTTCTTTTTATGCTGTATATAAATGATGGAATGGATGGCTTTGTTGCCAAGTTTGTAGATGATGCAAAGATTGGTGGGGGGCAGGTAGTGTTGAGGAAACAGGTAGGCTGTAGAAGGACTTAAACAGATTAGAAGAACGGGCAAGAAAGTGGCAAATGAAATACAATGTTGGAAAATACATGGTCATGCACTTTGGTAGTAGAAATAAATGTGTGGACTATTTTCTAAACGGGAACAAAATCCAGGAATCTGAGATGCAGAGGGACCTGGGAGACCTTGCGCAGAACATCCTGAAGTTTAACTTGCAGGTTGTGTCGCTGGTGAGGAAGGCAAATGCCATGTTAGCATTTATTTCAAGAGGTCTAGAATACAAGAGCAGGGATGTGATGCTGAGGCTTTATAAGAAACTGGTGAGGCCTCACCTTGAGTATTGTGAACAGTTTTTGGCCCCTCATCTTAGAAAAGATGTGCTGGCATTGGAGAGGGTCCAGAGGAGGTTCACAAGGATGATTCCAGGAATGAAAAGGTTATCATACAAGGAACATTTGATGGCTCTGGGTCTGTATTCACTGGAATTCAGAAGGATGAGGGGGAATCTCATTGAAACCTTTCGAATGTTGTTTGGCCTAGATGGAGTAGATTTGGATAGGACGTTTGCCAGGATGGGAGAGTCCAGGACAAGAGGGCACAGCCTTAGGATAGAAGGGTGCCCTTTCAAAACAGAGATGTGGAGAAATTTCTCTAGGCAAAGGGTGGTGAATTTGTGGACTTTGTTGCCACATGTAGCTGTGGAGGCCGGGTCACTGGGTGTATTAAGGCAGAGTTTGCTAGGTTCTTGATTGGACATGGCATTAAAAGTTACAAGGAGAAGGCCGGGAACTGGGGTTGAGGAGGAGATAGAAAAAAGGATCAGCCATGATTAAATGGTGGAGCAGACTCAATGGGCCAGATGGCCTAATTCTGCTCCTATGTCTTATGGTCTATGGTCTAAAATTATCTCTCTACAAATTCCAAGGTCTGTTGAATTCTCTGGATGGCCTACCAGATGGGAAGGGTGACCCCACTCCAACACTCTGGTGCACACAATGGCAGGGACAAACAACTGGTTGGGAGGTCCCCCACCAAGGCCTGGATCTGATTATTGGGCACCCCTCATCTTTGCTTCTACTCTCCTTATCACCGGAACAGATATGCACAAGTGATGAAGGATGGGTTCTGGATTGGCATTGTCCTTAGGTATGTCAGGCTGGTTGGAGAGAGCATTGGCCATGGTATTCTTGCTGCCAGGATGGTAATTACTTAAATTACACCCTGTTAGACCACTGGCATTAGGGCAGCAATGAAAGCCATCCAACTCTGTCATACACAGCAATGAAAGGATTCTTCATTGCTGTTTCCGTAACAATATTTTTTGACCAATCAGAGTTGTTAGCCCTGAGCTGAACCCTAGAACCTGGAGGACCAGTGGACCACTCTTAGTCTGATCTCTATCCTTTGATCTGTTTGACATGGGTGACCTTACCAGGAGCCAAAAAACAAGGCCCTGACTCCAGCCAACATAGCTCTCCGAGTCATTGAGATACGCAAGCCTCCAAGCCCTATGGCAAGTTTGTAGTCATATTGGAGGGCCAGGATGGTAGGTGAGGGTGGAATTAAATTGAGCGAAGAAGAGAGCCCGAAGGACTTGAAGGGAGTTGAGTCACTTGGCATCCTGAATGTAGGAGATGTTCTTGTGTTCTGTCCATACTAGAAAAGTGTTCTCTGCCCCATCCAGCCCCATCATTGCTATGCCTCCAGGACCTTCTTGTCTGCCAGACGTTCTCAGTTCCCAACATCATAGTTACACTCTACAGTCGTCAAGCGATGGGACAGAAAAGCACAGAGCTGTAGATGATTATCTACAGAAGAACACTGGGAGACTACAGTTCAAAAGCCAACATCTGAGGCATCAACGTCGACGATGAGTGGATTTTGTCTCCCTGTTCCACTGCAACTCATTCCACTGACTGAAGTTCTGTCCTATCATCTGCCTGTCCTTCCTGACAGTCTCACTACATACTATCTCTGCCTACATGCCAACTGCCCCATCCACAGTCCCTGTTTCCCATCCCCCTGAAAAATTAGTTTAAATTCTCCCCAACAGTTCCAGCAAGCTTGTCCACTAGGATATTCGTTCCCTTGGGTTGAGTTGTAACCTGTCTCTTTTGTACAGATCATACCTCCCCCAGAAGAGATGCCAAAGATACAGAAACCTGAAACCTTGTCCCTTGCACTAGTTCCTCAACCATGCATCCATCTGCAAAATCATACTTCTCTTACCCCCACTAGTGTGTGGTACAGGTAGCAATCCAGAGACTAACACTTGGGAGGTCCTGCTTTTCAGCTTTTTACACAGCTCCCTACATTCCCTCTTCAGGACTTCCTCCCTTTTCCTACCTATATCATTGGTGCCAACATGTACCAAAACTTCTGGCTTCTCACCATCCCCCTTTAGAATGCTGTGGACCCAATCCAAGATGTCCCTGACCCTGGCACCAGGGAGGCAACATGCCATTCAGGTGGCTCCACATCCACAGAATCTTGCGTCTGCTCCTGAAATTCCCTGTCACTGCAGTCCTCTTCTCCCTTTCCTTTCGAGCCACAATATCAGTGCCAGAGCCCTGATTGCTGCAGCTTCCTCTCACGTTTATCTCTCTTGTGTTATAACTTAAAAACATTCAAATTGATTCAAAGGAAGACACGGGCATCTGAAATGTGGGTTTAACTTTGTGTTTACTTTAAGCAAGGTGCACACAAATTGCGTGGTAGCGTGAATGACATAAGCGATTCACATATTTATACAGACAACACATAGTGAATTATTTAAATGAACCAGAATCCTTAATCAACCTATGTGTGTATGTGTATATACACACACACACACACACACACACACACACATAAAATTAGTTAAATATTATTGAAATATTAAACAGACAACATTCCTCCCTGCTTTGCTATAAACTCCAACTCAATAGAGAATGCATCTCAGCTATATACACAGTATACTATATAATACAACTACTTAACAGACATCCACAGCATAGTAAATTTAAAATTGTCTCATTCTTTTGGGACAACATCTTTCTTTGTGAGGGGGGTGTTCACTCTGTTTGGCAGGTGAGATTTGAGGCTATGACACTGTCTAGGTTCTGGAGCCTCCTTCATAGTGGTTCTACTAGTTGACTCTGAGACTGCAGGAAATGATTCTGATAGCAGTAGCCAACTTTCTTCTTAACAATTGACTCTGCTCTCCTCAACTGATCCATATGTCATCTCCACTGTGCAGGAGAGTGGTCCAGTTCTGTCCTTAATCTTTCCGAGTACCCACTTTTAGATAGATAGATAGATAGATAGATACTTTATTCATCCCCATGGGGAAATTCAACTTTTTTTCCAATGTCCCATACACTTGTTGTAGCAAAACTAATTACATACAATACTTAACTCAGTAAAAAAATATGATATGCATCTAAATCACTATCTCAAAAAGCATTAATAATAGCTTTTAAAAAGTTCTTAAGTCCTGGCGGTAGAATTGTAAAGCCTAATGGCATTGGGGAGTATTGACCTCTTCATCCTGTCTGAGGAGCATTGCATCGATAGTAACCTGTCGCTTTTTGTCACCTCTGTAGTCCCTCGCCAGGACTGCTTGTCCAGGAGTGAAAGGAGACTTCTTAATTGATGAGCCTTCAATTTGTCTCCTTTGCCAGCAGACAAAGCTTTGAGCCAATGCTTCCATTCTAACCACACCTAGATGATTGGTATGTAGCTCCTCCAACATTTAGCTCTCAGCTTGGAGGGTACAACAACACTCAATCCCCATATAATGCAGCCTCCATCAAGGATAGGTGCTAGTGAAAATGCACTGACTGGAGTTTATGCTGCACATTTCAGCCATTTTGTGTGGCCATTTAGAACTGAGACAGTGTGGGGTCTTTTCTGCTTTCCCTTTGGATCATCTCTATTATAATAGAGAGATTTTCGATTTGTGTTAGGGAGAATATGTTAAGAAGGGTGACTTTTGAGTAAATTTTTATGTTATTTCCTTTATCCAAGGGTAAACGGGGCAATCCATCAGCATTTCCACGATTAGTCGTCCTCTTGAATTCGATCTCGTAATCACGTCTCGCAAGAAACTGAGCCCACCTCTGCATTCATGCTACTGTTGTTAGTGGAACATCCTTCTGCGGATTGAAAATAGACACTAGAGGTTGATGATCAGTAATGATCATCAGTAATCAGAAATCAGTAACTCTCTCCCATACAAGTACTGGTTGAAACACTTTACACCCCAAACCAGACTTAAATCCTCTCTGTCAATCTGTGCATCATTTTTCTCTGCAGCGGTAAGGGAACATGATGCAAAGGCTTTGAGACAATCACTTCCATCACTCATAACATGTGACATGACAGCACATACTATAAGGCAAAGAGTCACAGGCAAGGTTCTCTGGTCAATGTGAATCAAAATGTGTGAGTACAGTGTCTGGCATCACCATTTCCTTTATCTTTTTGAAAGCCACCCCATACTATTTTGTCCATTGCCATTTCTTCCCAATCTGCAATAATGAGTTCAAGGGGTTAAGCATAGTAGCCAGGTTTGGCAGGAACCTGTTATAGTAATTGACAAATCCTAAAAAGGACCACAACTGTGACACATGCTTTGGCTTTGGGCTATTCACCACTGCTTGAATTTTCTCAGCACACCTGTGTAATCCTTGTGCATGTCACAACTATAATTCCCACAGGAGTTATCGTTTCTCCAGTATAAGTTCTTAGTTGAATATCTGCAGGCTTCAGTTTAGTATCTTTGAAATGCCAAATCAGTGTCCAATTCCATTTTAATTAATTTGCCGTACACGTCTGGTGTCAGCCATATTGCTTTTCTGTTGTTAGTTCTCACTTTGGAAAACTCAAGCCTACCCAGTCCTGTGTCTCTCTCATCATGATCAGGTTTTTCATCAACAATGTGCAGATGAGTACACTTTTTGAAACTGCAACTTGACTTTTCAATTTTCTTACTTCCCTGAACAGTCCATTTATTGTTGTCTGCCTGATAAGCTCTTTGTGTGTGTCCTACTTTGGTGCATTTTCTGTGAGTTTCACCGTTTAACCCTCATTAGACGGTGTATGTGAGCCCCTGCCACAACAGTAACAGAATTTGTTCAGCCAGGCCACTTTCTGTTTAGATGTCACCATTTTGTTCATGCTCACTTTCATTCCTGACTGCAACTCAACTGGGTCTCTGACTACAGTTTCCATTGAAATAGCAATTTCAACTGCTCTTTTAAATGTGAGCTGTGCTTCAGTGAGGAGCTATTTTTAAATGATTTCTTATGATATTCCACAAAGTAAATGATCTCTTAGTGTATTATTAAGCCCATTACAGAACTGACAATACTCAGACAATCTCTTCAATTCAGCAAAGTACTCAGAACTGGGCTCCCCTTCTTTTTGATTTCACTTATGAAACCTAAAGCACTCTGCAATCAACAATGGCTTTGGTTCCCAATGTTTCTGCATTACTTTTTCAATACAGCAAAGCTCATTTCTGCTGGTTTGGTTGGAAACTTTGAAGCAAACTCTGTGCCTTTAGACCCAACGAACTTGGCAAAATTGGTAATTGTTTTGCATTTGCTATCTTATTTGCTTAAAAATGCTGTTGAATCCCAACACTGCCTGTAAAGAGTTTGTACACTTTTCCCATGACCACATGGGTTTCCTCCAGGTGACCCAGTTTCCTCCCACATTCCAAAGACGTACCAGTTGGTAGGTTAAATGGACATTGCTAAAGTATTCACCTGTGAAGATGTTAACAAAATGACAGTAAGTGTAGAGAAAAATAAAGTTGTTTTAAGTGACTTAGAGATCTTAGAAAGTGAACTCCTGCTTCAGCTGAAGGTTAATAAATCTCCAGGGCCAGACAACAATATAATCCAAGGGTACTTACAGAGGTCTGTGATTATAGATACAAACCCCTAACATGTATTTTTCAAAAGTCAGTAATGACTGGTGAAATTCATAAGCAGTAGAAATAGGCTAACATTGTCCCGGTATATAAGAAGGGTGACCTTGGTAATTATGGACCAGTAAGCTTAACGTGTATCGTAGGTAAGATAATGAAAACATTAATAAAGAATGAAATAGAAAAGCAGCTGATAAGAACAGGCATGTTAGCAGTATTCCTGTATGGGTTCAGAAAGGGGTAATCTTGTTTTAACAATATGCTGGAGTTCTATGAAGAGGCCACTAGAATTTATGATGACAATAGAGTGGTTGATACCATTTACTTGGACTTTCAGAAGGCTTTTAACAAGGTACCCCACAAGGGGCTAATAATCAAATTAGAGGAGGTAGGGATTCAGGGTAAAGTGTGTGAATGGATGCAGAACTGGCATAGAAACAGAAAACAATGATTTATGGTGACAGAATCATTTTCACACCTAGAAGATGTTAAAAATGAGGTTCTGCAGGGATCAGTTTTGGAGCCACTGCTGTTTCTAATTTACATTAATGATTTGGATAAGCACATAACAAATAAACTAGTAAAATTTGCAGATGATACCAAATTAGGGGATGGTTTATAACATTCAGGCAGCAGAATCAATACAGTTAGATCTAAACAAAATCTAAATGTGGGCAGATCAATGGCAGATGAAATTTAATGTAAGTAAATGTAAAGTATTACAAATAGGAAGTAGAGATATTAAATATAAGTATACAATGGGAGATCTTGAGTTAGAAAGTGCACTGTTTAAGAAGGTATTTGGGTGTCTTGATAGACTCATCACTACCAACATCTAGACAATGTATAGAAGCGATTATGAAGGCCAATAGAATGTTGGGCTATATAATGCACTCAGTGAAGTTCGTCTAAAGGTGTTCTCCTTAAGCTGTATAATGCGCTTGTGAGGCCACACCTTGAGTACTGTGTACGATTTTGATTTCCATATTTTGTGAGGGATGTAAAGGCACTGGGGAGAGTTCAGAGAAGACTGATGAGACTCATTCCAGGTCTGCAGGGTATGAGCTATGAAGGAAGATTGAAGGAATTAAATCTTTTTAACCTAAGTAGATGAAGATAAGAGGAGGCAGAAAGTCTCCCAAAATCATTAAGGGTACAAGTAAGGTGGATGCCAGCTGCAACTTCAGAATTAATCCATCATCAAGGACACAGGGCCAGAGGTGGAGACTGGTTAAGGGGAGATTTCAGACTAACATCAGGAAGCAATTCTTTACACAGCGAGTTGCAGACACATGGAATAAACTACCTAGTTGTGTAGCTGAGAGCACCTTAGAGACTTTCAAACCTAAACTTGAACAGCTATGAACAGGAATTTGACGAGCTTTCTAATGTTCTAATTGTAAATTGTCCCATGATTTGGCTAGGGTAAAACTGGGGAGTTGCCGGGTGGCATGTCTCGAAGGGCTGATTCCGCACTGTATCCCAATCAATCAATAATCCAATTATCTGTTGTGTAATCAAATGTGCCAATCTTTCCACTGTAGCCAGCCATTTCTGCTTTTCTTAATGATTATTATCAGCTGGTACTCATTCTTTATGAACCCATGGATCCTTCCTTTCTTTTGATGAACCCTTTAATTCTTCCTTCTTTGGGCTCAGTTTTTAAAAATTTCGGTTGTGTCTTCCCTTCTGAAGAACATGTGCTGTGCTGTCCTTTCATAAACTCAACAATCTCTGCAGGTGCTGGGCTGCATTTTTTACTCATCATTGCTCTTGCTGATTTTTTTGTTGAGTTTGAACGTCTCACTGCGCTTCAACACGGTTTACTATAAGTGAGGCGTGCATGTATCATGTGATAGTGTGATGACAAATGCTATCCTCATGTTTATACATATAACTTGTAATGAATTATTTAAATGAACAAGAATGCTTAATCAACCAATATAGAAACAAAATTACTCAAATAATTATTGAAATATTAAATACACAACATTCCCCCCCCCCCCAGCAGAATCCAAAGCTGTACACTTAGTACTGAGGAAACAGCCTATTTCCTTCCCCTCTCCTGACAGTCACCCAGATACCTGTTTCCTGCAACTTAGGGGGTGACATCCACTCGGTAGCTCCTATCTATCACCTCCTCAGTCTCCCAAAGGAGCCGACAGTCATCAAGGTGCAGCTCTGGTTCCTTAACCCGCTTTCCGAGAAGCTGCTGCTCGGTGCACCTGGTACAGATGTGGTTATCCGGGAGGCTGAAGGTCTCCCTAAGTTCCCCATCTCACACAAAGTGCATGACACCACCCCAAAGCCATTCTCACTGCACCATCAAAGTACTAAAATAGGAGGAATGAAGAAGAAGACGAATGCCCAGAAGTGCCCTGCAGAGCCACCGTAAAGGCAGCAGCCTGTTCTTCTGCACTGATCTCATTCCTCCTGAGACTGGTGCATGCCTCACACTTTCATGGGCTCCTCTGCAGACTGTGTACTGGGTGATGAGAGAAATGGTAAAGACAAGCAGTGATCTAAAGAGTCGGAAGCTCGGGGTAATCTCCCTCTGCACCACTCGATTGCTCGGTTGTTTATTCGAATGGCCAGATTTATCAGATTACCCAAGCTGCCCTGTTTATTCTGCACTGCAATCTCATGCTGGAACCCTGCGCTTAGCCCATGCTGGAAAGAAGTGATGAGGGATCTCTCGTTGCACCCCATCTCATTCTCAGGAGTATGGAACTTTACTGTGTAGTTTCTCTGTCACATGGGTGGTTGGCTTATCGGCCCGTCGAAAGCCGCCCCCACCTTGCGGGTCATTGATTGGCCCATTTAAAAGAGGCAACCACTCTTTCCCATTGGTTGGCCTGCGCACCACAGCACAAAATTTCCAGTTCCGGGCACCTCAGGGGTAGCACATGCAGGAGAGGCTTAGTCTCTCTCTTTACTTTGTCCTCAGGGCATCTTCACAGAACCATCAAGAAGGTACTGTACACTCCAGATGTGCACTTTTAGCTAAGTATCTCTTTGCTGAATATTTAGTTTCGTGATTTGTATAACTTGGGGGCAATGTTCCCTCTCAGAAGTGCGTGCCTGTGCATGCACACATCTTTTGCTATTAGCGCACAAAGGAATTTAAACTGTGCACGAAAGGTTGTCACCCTCTACCCTGTCAGCATGTTAAGTAATATTTCACGATCATACACAATCACATTTCCTTTTCTGGTTTCTGATGCAGGCAGTGTTGACAACGTGGAGTTTGCAATGACTTCAGAACTGGCGTATTTATTCTGTTTTTATTGAAGAAATTATTCATTCGCTCTGTCAAATCCTAAAGAAGCAAAGGGCGTGAACTGTTAGCTCATTTAAAGGGAGTGGCTTAATGAAACAGCAGAATCTGCTACACCGAAAGCTCATGAGGACAGGCATGTGCACGAGAAGCTGTATAATGCAGGAACTGGTGTTACCTGCGTGTATTGTCGCAATGCAAAAATTGCCGGAGAATTTGCTAGTGGGAAGAAGTGGGGTGATATTTGGAAACTTGACTTTTTAAAGCATCGTTTAGCAAGAAAATCATATATAGATGGTGTGCAAATGCTCTGGTGAGAAAATCCTTCATTACCTGCGACGGGGCTGCTATATAGGAGTGCAGATGAACGAGAACAAAAACGATCAAAGTTCTTATTGACAATGTTTTGCTAGCTGTTAAAATGAATACCCCTTCATTTAAAATTCAGTGTGCAAATGTTGTCACTGGGCAAAAAATTGCACAGCACAAAGTTTTTGTGCGGACCAGTCGTTACAAATTAGAGGGAGCATTGCTTGGGGGACTTAAGTGCTTGGTCAAATCTTTTACAGTGTGTAAATAAATGATTAAGTCAAGTGTTTTCTGTCTCACTCACCAAACCTGTGAACCTGCTTCCACGTTACATTTGGCACTGCGAGCAGGGGTTGGTGTCTGAGCAGAGAATGTATTTCTTTAGAAGGTTATCTAAGAGAGGACCCACCCCCCCCCCACCCTCCGTATGAGCAATGCTAAGTCCCAAGGTGGACCAATAAGTGTGTGGGGTTTGGAAGACTCGCCGACCTACTGATGGGTTACAGGATGTCAGACCACTTAGATTTTACCAGGGTTGAAACTGGACACCACATCATGCCCATACTTAAAGCATTGGGATCTCCCAGGAGAAGGGTTGGCACTTGAGCTGTTATGGTCATGAATACTGTACTTCATTTCTGATGAGTTAGGGAACATCACTCGCCTGGCTGATCACACCTGAGAGTTGGTGTATAAGATTAAGTGGGCGACCAGCTCATTGGCTGTTACACTCCAGGGTGGGGCTGGTGGACTACTGTAGTGCACCGGGGGGTGGTGAGGGTGACTGTTGTGTTGACAGTTCTGGGTATTGTACTTCTGTGTTTCATATGTGGGTTAGTAGGGAGTTCACGAGGGTCATACTAGTTTGAGGGTCAATTTGTGGCAGTGCCACGACTTTCGAGGGGTGATGTGTCACGTGGAGGTTGGCTTATTTGCTGATCAAAAGCCACTTCCAGTGTGTCGGTCATTGATTGGTCCATCTAAAAGTTACTGCTGCTCTTTCCCATTGGTTGCCATGCACACCACGGTATCACTCCCCGGTTCCGGGCACCTCAGGGGCACGTGTGGGAGGCTTGGTCTCTCTCTTTCCCCTGTCGCCAGGGCATACTTTAAAGATGATATGCTCCAGATGCGCACTTTTAGCTGAGTATCTGTTTGTTGAATATTTAGTTCTGTAGCTTGTGTAACTTGGGAGACTTAAATGTTTGGTTGAATCTTTTACGGTCTGTAAATAAATGATTAATATGCTTATTGGTAGTCAGTGTCTTCTGTCTCGTTCACCAAACCATGTTACACCCTCACTGTCCCTTTCCCCTGTCACAGATCCAGGGCAGCTTCCCGACCCCATATTAGAAGATCAAGCACTCTCTTGAACTCGACTACAAGTTTCTGGAAAGACTGGGCCGCAGGGGAACCTTGTTCTTGTAGAGCATTGAACAGGCTGAGTGGGGATCCGTCTGGGAGATTCACCACGTAAACCGGTTTACATGCACCTTAACCAAACTGACCTGGCTGGGTTTGGAAAGTCGGTTCACATGGGGTAATAAAGCTCCTGCAGTCGTCGGGGTCAGCGGAGTATCTGCCTGGTGGAGGTATGCTGCTGGGTTCAGGTCTGGAAGTTGCCAAGGGAATTGGGGCATTAGTGGCAGGGGCTGATGAGACTGCTGTAGGGAGGATATGGGATGTGCTGATGCTGGGAGTGGGACTGTCCCGGCAGAAGGCAACTGAATTGCTGCAGTGAGGGCAGTAATGGCTGCCACCAGATTCTGTCTGTCTGTTGTGAAGTTGTTGGCCCTTGTTCTCCCTGCTTGGGCAAGTCCTGCTGCACTCTGACTGCATGAGCCATTTCTGCCAACCCAGCCTCCACTGACCAACAAACTTCAGCTTGGACTGGGCTAGCCACTCTAAGAGTAGACGTCACATTGCATAAGTCACTTCTGCCAAAACAGTCTCCACTGACTTTAACTCCTCTCCTACCTGACCAATGAAATTCAGGGCTGAGGTCATCTGCTCTCTCTCTCTGCTGAGGCAGTTTGATGTCTGAGTCCTGCTGACACGATTTTCAGTGATGGCCCAAGTGCAGAGGGAGGGACGCAGAAAAGTTTACCGAGTTTTAGAACTGTACAGAGCAAGAGGAAGATAATAAACAGGGCTGCTAGCTAAAACTCTTAAACTGAAAACTAACACCGTCACTGCTGCTCAGAAGCAGTAACATAAAACTAAATTAATACTGATCCTTCACAACAACAATCTAAATTGTAATCTTCTTTCCTAGTGTGTGGACCAAGGTAAGCAGGGAGAGCTGCTGCCACCGTATGTTGGTCAAGGCTTGACAAGACTGAAACGAAGGAAAGGGAGTTAAATACAACGCCCGAGAAACGCTAATTGGCTGGAATGTAAATTCTCACGAGTGTGATTGCTGCTCCCTTTCAGCTGCCTGCCTGCGAGGGTGCCCAGACTCAACGGTAGAGTCCATGGTTGTGGCAAATCCTCTGCATATCTTAAGGCCAAAAGTGAGGGTGTTCACTAGGGAGAGGATAGATCCCCTTAAGGATCAATGTGATTGTTCATGTATGGAGCTATAGGAGATGTGGTAAGATCATAAAATAATAAATCTCATCTATGTTGAGCATGAAAAAGTTTGTGGAAGCTAGGGATTTCAGGGAAGGGAATAGTGATGTCTTCAAACATAAAAATCTCGTGTGGCACCTATTGTGTATATCTTCTACAAGAACAAAGTTGATGGAAATGTCCTAGTGTAGCTAACTGGAGGAAACATTAAACTAATGGAATGGAAGTCAAGATCAATAGAGCAAGTATTGTATGCAGGCTATGCTTCAGATTTGACCCTAGGTCACATTCCTCCTTAGAACACCCGGAGAATAAAGACGCATATGTAAGGCTCCTTTTCATTGACTACAGCTCTGCCTTTAATACCATCATTCCAAATAAACTGATTCCTAAGCTCTGGAACCTGGGTCTTAGCACTCAGATCTGCAGCTGGATCTTCAACTTCCTCACAGACAGAACCCAGGCTGTAAAAATAGGGGACAAGCTCTCCACTATAATCACTCTGAGCACCCGTGCCCCACAAGGCTGTGTACTCAGCCCCCTGCTGTACTCACTGTACACCCACGATTGTGTAGCCAAGATTCCATCGAACTCAATATATGTTTGCTGACAACACCACAATTGTAGGCCATATCTTGGGTAATGATGAGTCAGAGTACAGAGAGGAAATTAAGAACCTGGTGGCATGGTGCGAAGACAATAACCTATCCCTCAACGTCAGCAAGACGAAGGAATCGGGTGTTGACTTCAGAAGGAGTAACAGACTGCACTCCTACATCGGTGGTGCGCAGGTGGAACAGGTCAAAAGCTTTAAGTTCCTTGGGGTGAATATCACAAGTGACCTGACTTGGTCTAACCAAGCAGAGTCCACTGCCAAGAAGGCCCACCAGAACCTTTACTTCCTGAGAAAGCTGAAGAAATTTGGCCTGTCCCCTAAAACCCTCACTAATTTTTATAGGTGCACTGTAGAAAGCATTCTTCTAGGGTGCATCACAACCTGGTATGGAAGTTGTCCTGTCCAAGACCAGAAGAAGCTGCAGGAGATCGTGAACATAGCCCAGCACATCACACAAACTAATCTTCCATCTTTGGACTCACTTTACACAGTACGCTGTCGGAGCAGTGCTGCCAGGATAATCAAGGACACGACCCACCCAGCCAACACACTTTTTGTCCCTCTTCCCTCCGGGAGAAGGTTCAGGAGCTTGAAGATTCATACGGCCAGATTTGGGAACAGCTTCTTTCCAACTGTGATAAGACTGCTGAACAGATCCTGACCCAGATCTGGGCTGTACCTTCCAAATATCCGGACCTGACTTGCACTACCTTACTTTCCCTGTTCTATTTTCTAATTATGATTTATAATTAAAAATGTTATTATATTTACTTCGATTTGTACTCCAGGGAGCACGAAGCACAGAATCAAATATTGCTGTGATGATTGTACGCTCTAGTATCAATTGTTTGGTGACAATGAAGTAAAGTAAAGGTTGGTGAAGCACTGTCCACAGTTAAACAGAGTGGGCAAATTGAATAGAAAAAGGTGGCGATTACAATTATTTTGTTCACAAACAAAAGGGATTCTGCAGATGCTGGAAATCCAGAGTAACACACTCAAAATGCTGGAGGAACTCAGCAAGTCAGGCAGCATATATGGAGAGGATAAAAGAGCCGACATTTTGCGCCAAGACCCTTCATCAGAACTTATTTTTTTCATTTGGATGTTGAAGACTGTCATGCAGTTCCTTGATTTACATCAGGGTGCTCAATTTGCTGTGCTATAATAATAATGATTGTCAGAATCAGAATCAGATTCTAATTCTGAATTCAGGATTAATGATTATTGATATGAATGTTAAACATGGCTGAAAGTGCAGTGAAGAACTGACGTGACAGATATTTAGCTTACACCCTAACCAACACCCAACCCTAACCAACTCCTTAGCCACAGGCAAGGTTGCACACCTATCAACATCAAATTAGTAAAGAAATAAAAATACGCCGATTGGGGAACAAATGCCCTTCCCAACACAATTTACCCAGGTTAAATTACCATAAATAATTGCAAGCTGATTAAAAAACACTTCCTGAAAATCAAAAACAAATGGTAGGTTTGAGAGATCTGAAATTAAAACCAAATAGTTTCTTGTCCATAGATGTCTGACCTACTGAGCATCTCCAACATTTTCTGTTTTTATTATAAAAGTAACACCTCCCACCAGTTTCAAAATACAGTACGTCCAATGTAAACAAATCTGATTTATCCATAGAAATAATCATTTTACAATACAGAATTAGTTGTATCTTCCAATCTTAGACAATTATGTGTGGCCCTCATTAAATTGAAAAGGTCACATCCTTAAGTCTCTGCTTTGATGCATGTACAAAGCTTGCTTGGTTTCTTTGGGTGTGGTTGAACACCTCTGGGTAGCTGTGCATGATAGAGCTGTCTTCGCAAAGGAAAAGAGAATAAGCAGAAAACAGTCTTATGGTGGAGAAATTTGCCTCTTCTACATTTTGTGCAGACTATGAACAGGGGTCATATTTCAAAAGTAGATGGTCACCCATTTAATAGATGGAGATTTTTTTTCTCTCTCAGAGAGATTGTTTTGAAACTTCCTTCCTCAAAGACAATAGAAGCAAACTTTGATATTTTTAGTCCCAGAGAACCATAGAGATAAACAGCACAGGGTGGAGACTGGAGAACCTTGGGGAAATCCACACAGTCATGTGAAGTACGTGCAAACTCCACACAGACAACACCCAAGGTTAGGATCAAACCCAAGTCCCTGGACCTGTGAAGCAGCAATTCTAGCAGTGGTACTGCTAAGCTAACCCATTTTTAGAGCCAAGGTAGGTACAGTAGTGAATTTAAAAAACAAACACGAGGAAATCTGCAGATGCTGGAAATTCAAACAACAACACACACAAAATGCTGGTGGAACGCAGCAGGCCAGGCAGCATCTATAGGGAGAAGCACTGCTGACATTTCGGGCCGAGACCCTTCGTCAGGACTAACTGAAAGAAAAGATAGTATGAGATTTGAAAGTAGAAGTGGGAGGGGGAAATGCGAAATAATTGGAGAAGACCGGAGGACGTGGGGTGAAGCTGCGAGCTGGAAAGGTGATTGGCAAAAGTGATACAGAGCTGAAGAAGGGAAAGGATCATGGGATGGGAGGCCTAGAGAGAAAGAAAGGGAGAGGGGAGCACCAGAGGGAGATGGAGAACAGGCAGAGTGATGGCCAGAGAGAGAGAGAGAACAAAAGTGGGGGAGGGAAAACTAAATATATTGGGGATGGGGTAAGAAGGGGAGGGGGGCATTAACGGAAGTTAGAGAAGTCAATGTTCATGCCATCAGGTTGGAGGCTACCCAGACAGTATAGAAGGTGTTGTTCCTCCAAACTGAGTGTGGTTTCATCTTGACAGTAGAGGAGGCCATGGACCGTCGGGTCTCACCAATATATAGAAGGCCACACCAGGAGCACCAGACACGGTCTGCGTCGGACCCGATGCAGACTGGGAGACCGTTTCGCTGAACACCTACGCTCTGTCCGCCAGAGAAAGCAGAATCTCCCAATGGCCACACATTTTAATTCCACGTCCCATTTCCATTCTGATATGTCTATCTATGGCCTCCTCTACTGTCAGGATGAAGCCACACTCAGGTTGGAGGAACAACACCTTAAATACCGGCTGGGTAGCCTCCAACCTGATGGCATGAACATTGACTTCTCTAACTTCTGTTAATGCCCCCCCTCCCTTTCTTACCCCATCCCTGATATATTTAGTTTCCCCCCCCTTTTTTTCTCTCTCTCTGCCCATCACTCTGCCTGTTCTCCATCTCCCTCTGGTGCTTCCCCCATCTTCCTTTCTCCCTAGCCCTCCCGTCCCATGAACCTTTCCCTTCTCCAGCTCTGTATCCCTTTCGCCAATCACCTTTCCAGCTCTTAGCTTCATCCCACCCCCTCCTGTCTTCTCTTATCATTTTGCATTTCCCCCTCCCCCTCCTACTTTCAAATCTCTTACTATCTTTCCTTTCAGTTAGTCCTGACGAAGGGTCTCGGCCCGAAACGTCGACAGTGCTTCTCCCTATAGATGCTGCCTGGCCTGCTGTGTTCCACCAGCATTTTGTGTGTGTTGCTTAGATACAGTAGTTTCTTCTTAAGGAAAATACTGATTACTGGAGACTGTTTATCAAAATACTATGCAACATAGGCCCTTCTGGCCCTTTGAACAGCACCACCCAGCAACCCCCTGATTTAATCCTAGCCCAATCACAAGACAATTTACAAGAACCAATTAGCCTACCATCTAGTATGTCTTTGGACTGTGGGAGGAAACCAGACCAACTGGAGAAAATCCACACAGCCATAGGGAGAATTTACAAACTCCTTAGAGGCAACAGTGGGAATTGAACCCCGGTTGCTGGTACTGTAAGGTGTTGTGCTAACCACTACGTTACCATGCCACCCCATCTGTCAGAGGGGAAATGCTAGAAACTATTAACAATCCTAATAAACTGGGGCACCTAGAAGAGTTTAAGTTAATCAGACAAACATGATATATGAGTAAAAATCTTTACGTTATGTCTCCATCTAAATGTGCGATGTGCAATTTATAGTATTTTGTAATAAATAGTATGTTCAACAGGAAAGTCAATATAACATAAAAGTACAATTGTGTCAGCGTGAATTAATCAGTCTGATGGCCTGGTGGAAGAAGCTGTCCCAGAGCCTGTTAGTCCTGGCTTTTATGTTGCGGTACCGTTTCCCGGATGGTAGCAGCTGGAATAGTTTGTAGTTGGGTAATTCAGGACCCAAATGATAATTTGGGCCCTTTTTACACACCTGTTGCTGTAAATGTCCTGAAGATGCTCTCAATTGTGCCCCTGTAGAAAGTCTTAGGATTTAGGGCCCATACCAAACTTCTTCAACCATCTGAGGTGAAAGAGGCACTGTTGTGCGTTTTTCACCACACAGCTGCTATGTACAGACCATGTGAGATCCTTAGTGATGTGGATGCTGAGGAACTTAAAGCTGTTCACCCTCTCAACCCCAGATCCATTGATGTCAATGGGGGTTATCCTGTCTCCATTCCTCCTGTAATCCACAACCAGCTCCTTTGTTTTTGCGACATTGAGAGAGAGATTGTTTTCTTGACACCACTGTATCAGGGTGATGCCTTCTTCTCTGTAGGCTGCCTTGTTATTATCTGAGATTAGGCCAATCAAAATAGTATCATCAGGAAATTTAATTAGCAGAGTGGAGCTCTGAGTGGGAACACAGTCATAGGTATACAGAGAGTAAAGGGGGGGGGGGGGGCTTAAGACACAGCACTGAAGGGCACCTGTATTGAGGGTCAGAGGGGCAGAGGTGAGGGAGCCCACACTTACTACCCGCTGGCAATCTGCTAGGAAGTCCAGGATCCAGCTACACAAGGCAGGGTGAAGGCCAAGGTCTCTAAGCTTCTTGTCGAGCCTGGAGTGTGTGTGGTGTTAAATGCTGAAATGTAGTCCAAAAACAGCATTCTCACGTAAGTGCCCTTCTTCTCCACATATGTAAGGACGGTGTGTAGAGCTGTGGCTATTGTATCATCTGTCTATCAGTTTTGTCAGTAGGCAAATTGTAGGGGGTCCAGTGTGGGTGGCAGCAAGCTGCAGATGTAGTCCTTGATCAGCCTCTCAAAGCATTTACTTATTATTGAGGTGAGTGCAACAGGACGCCAGTCATTCAGACATGTTACCATAGTCTTTTGAGGTAGAGGAACAATGGTGGGTGATTTGAAGCAGGAGGGCACTCTACACTGGGAGAGGGAGAGATTAAAAGTGTCAGTAAACACGCCTGCCAGTTGTGCTGCACACACTCTGTGTACCCACCCTGGGATGCCGTCCGGTCCCGCAGTCTGGCAGCTGTCGACTCATTAGAAACACCTTCGTACTTCAGCCTCAGAAATGACCAAGCTGCAGGTCGTTTCATGTTTCATCAGTTTAATCAAGTGGGGGAACAGAAGCAATGGGAATTCTGTGTGACCCAGCAAAGACTCTGTGGCTGAATGCCCTGATTCTATGTTTTTCAGAAAATATGAAATAGGATGAATATTAGAAGATTCTTGGTGTCCTTTGACATGATTCACCAAAGGCAAATTGTAAAACCTAACAGTATTATTGTTTACTTACTTAGGAAATAAACCCTAAAGAGGAGAGGTGATTCTTCACTTTTATAGCATGAGACAGTGTGTACAGAACTGGTCTCCTTATTGAAGGAAAGATGCAAACAGAAGGGAGGAAGCAGTTCACAGAAGTTTTACTTGACGGATACTTGCGAAGGGCAGGTTGTTCATTCAGGAAAGTTTAGACCACCCGGGTGTGTTTCTGCTGGAATTTAGAAGAATGAGGATTTACAGGCAGCGATGGGAATTGAACCTGGGCACCTGGACCGTAAAGCATGTGCTAACCTGTACGCTACCGTGCCACGTGTGTGGAATGTGGGGTCAAGTGGAAAGAGGAAACCTACTGAATAAAGTACAGGTACATTTGTGGCAGTCTTTTCCTCAGGATAGGTGAGTCCAAAGCTGGGGGCACAGATTAGGGTGAGAGGTGAAGGAGGAAAAATGGACCTGAGGGGCAAATCCTCCAGACAGAGTGTGGTGAGTATATGGAGCCAGAAGAAGTGGCACAATTCCATCATTTAAGAAGGACTTGGATAGGTGCATGGATAGGAAATGGGGAGTAGTTGGGCGGACACCATGGGCTCAATGGACCAAAGGACTTACATCCACATTGTATTGCTCCATGGCTCTTTTAAACGCCACCCTTTCATCACACACATACGAGGGGTGATTGATAAGTTTGTGGCCTAAGGTAGAAGGAGTCAATTTTAGAAAACCTAGCACATTTATTTTTCAACATAGTCCCCTCCTACATTTACACATTTAGTCCAGCGGTCATGGAGCATACAGATCTTGGACCTCCAGAAAGTGTCCACAGATGGGTGATTGATAAGTTTGTGGCCTGATGTAGAAGCAGATGAGTTATACAGCTCTCGTTCCATGCACACTTAGTCCAACTCTGAGTGATTATGCAGGAAGTTTGAATAACTCATCTCCTTCTACCTTAGGCCACAAACGTATCAATCACCCCGATGAGTTATTAACTTCAAACTTTCTGCATAATCACTCAAAGAGTTGAACTGCATGTGCATGCAACGAGAGCTGTATAAAGGCTGATTTATACTTGTGCGTCACATCTACACCATAGGTACCGTGTACCCTATGCTGTACCCTATGCAGTACCCTACGGAGTACCCTATGCAGTACCCTATGCAGTAGGGTGACGTGCACCTCTCCAGAAAAGATACTCACACGTCATGGCGACACAGACCACAACAACTGTGATTGGTCTGCTTGGTAGCATTTCCTCCTACGCATTTCTGGTTGCTTCATCTCCACCATGTTTGTACACCGATGCGAAATAGATGAACCAAATCATCAAATCTACCTGCTGACATGTGAAAATGTTTGAAATGCATTTCCACGTCCATGTCTCTCATGAAGAAACTCAACACA